>NC_133665.1:36370532-36620938 GCF_037893015.1 Macrotis lagotis
ACAATGCTAATGGAAAACAGAATATATCAATCAAACACAGCCAGAGAAAGATGAACATTTCCTCCACAAAAAGGAATAAGGGGATTGACAGATATTCTTAGACCACATTATAAACAGGTTTAAAATGTCTAGAAACATTTTTGAAACAGACTTCATCAAGCAATAGTAAAGGTTGAAAACAGATATTTGCCACTGGATTTGTCAAATGCAACTGAAAGTTGTCTTTGGATGAAGTCTGTGAAACAATTAGAATCCAAAATTAAAATCACAAGATTGAATTTTTATGATTAATATTGACATAAACTCAACCAACAACATGTTGACTAAGAAGAATCAAATAAATGGCCATCTTGAAGATTTGGTTTTTGAAATAAAGAGATTTATGATAGTGATTAATGATTTGATCGCTGGCACTGGAAATTATAGAAAGTTTATTCTTAAGATAAAGTGATAAATGCTAATCATTTATTGAAGTGATAGAAGTGTGTAAAGTCAGTGAAGTTTGAAAACATTATTATCTATTGAATATTGAGAAAGGCACAGATGGCTAGAAACTTGCATCCTTTATAAATTAATACAAGAAATCCTTTTACTATAAATACAAATCCCTAAATATCTTTGAGAATACAAGAAATTGACTCTACCAAGTTAGATCAGCATTATGGAAAACTATTGTTTATAATTTAAGTCATAATATTCAGTTATAAAATTTTAAAAATAATTTAAAAAATAGATTTTACCATACCAAATATCCATAATCTCCACATATAATATTGAAAAGTTCTCAAATATAAAGACACAGAGGCAAAAAAAAATTTAACCTTTTGGGAATAAAATGAGATCCTTGTCACTCTCATTATCTAATCTAGTACTGGAGTTGTTCCAAAGGGTTTTCAGGAAAATTGTCAGTCAGTTAATCCACATTTTAAGTGCTTCATAGGAACTAAGTAACATACTAAAACCTAGGAATACAAATATAAGTAGAAAAAAAGATAATTTCTATACTGAAGAAATTTATATTCTAATAGGGGAAGATAATTCCTAATAGGAAACTGAAAAATGGGGGTGAGGGAAGGGGTGGGGCAAAAGGTACCCTGCATGGAGCCATAATCAAGGAAATCCAGAGTGCAGTCTAAAGAAAAAACTTGGGTCACTTCTTAAATGGAGGTTCTGGAAGGAGTTATCCAATCAGAAAGAGTGGCCTTAGGAGCTCTAAGGTACTTCTAATACATGAATTTTGGGGTTAGAATGAAGTTTCAGGATCAAGAGTTGGAGAAGGTCAAGGAAGTCTGGACTAACCTTGGAGATGCCGCCCTTCTACCCTCAAAAGACACGTGTAGCAAGAAATGAGGGGTCTGAAATCAGAAGGAGTGTTGCTCTTCTTTGTACCAGAAGTTCTCCACATCTCATTTTGGATTAGGAGATTGGGTTGGTAGCAGGAAATGGAAGTTTTCTTGTGCTGGCATAGACGGAAGTTTTTGTTTTGGCCTGAGGTCTTCTTGTCTGAGGATGCTGGTTATGAGGCAGCAGAAGGAAGTAATAGACTCCCTGCAGAGGGGGAAGTCTTTGGAGGCAGATTGAAGATTCCTCAGATCATTTCTTTCTGAACCGTAATAAGGAAAAAAAATGAGATAACAGTGATGGGTATGATGATTGTAATAATAATGATAATAGCAGTAGCTGACGTGTATATGTCTCTTTAAGATTTACAAAAGTGTTTTCCCCAATAGGCCTATGGAAGAATTAATGAAAATATTATTATACCCATTTTATAGCAATGAAGAAAGTGAGTCTCAGGAACATTAAATGATTTCAATTGTACTACTAGATAAAAGGACATTGCTTGCATCTGTTTCCTTGTATATTTTCTGATAAGATATACTCCATTGTTTTTCTTATTTTGAGTAAGTATATAGATTTATTCTACATATAAAGGTATGTCTACATGTATAAAGTGGCTTGGAGAAAATAATTTTAATTAAAGTCAACCAGATATTTTGAAAAATAATTAGCTAAATATAGACTGTTATTATTAACCAAATGTTTCAGCAGGATTCATCATTTCTCACCCTCTATGACACCTTTGTTTGTTGACAAAACTTCTATGCTTGACTTCCTTCTAACTAGACCAAATATACAAACTCTGAAGTTGTGTTGATCCTAGGTAAGTTATTTCACAAATATTTGCCTCAGTTTTCATCTGTAAAATGGGGACACAATGGAGAAGGAAACAAAAACCATTCCAGTATATTTGCCAAGAAGACTCAAGTCTGTGCAGTCATGAGGAAAGAGTAGGATATGACCAAACAACTGAATGACAAAAACACAGTGCCTTGCTCATAGTAGGCTCTTAATAAATGCTGGTTGAATGAATGAAAGTCACTTAATGTCTTTGGGCCTTAGTCTCCTCATGTGTAAAATCAGGGCATTAGATAAGATAATCACCAAGATTCCATCTAGTTCTTGTTTGTATAATTGCAATTATGATAAACTCTCAATTATCTAATCCAAATAGATACCCTAATTAAATTATCCTAAAAGTAGCAGTAGGTAATTTAACAAATCATTTACATTTGGGTTTTGAATGCATTATGCTGAAAAGTGTTTTATTCTCTCAGTTTCAATCTTTTACCTAAAAATTATTCCAGGAATTATTAGGGTTTATTTGGGGGCAAATTCCACTAATTTGCAGTTTGGAAGCACAGGTCCTAGTTTGTACTAGTTTGGACAGCTATGTCCCATTGAAATATGAACCATCAAGGGCACATAGCTCCATCAAATGTTGAAGGTTATACCTCAGAGGGTGCTTCTTTGCTCAGAAAGCAAACCTCCTTCAAGAACATTAATTCCCAAAGTCTAAAAACCTTCTCAAACATTTAGATTACATGAAACATAAAGTTTACATCAAATATAAACTTGAAGTTTTTGGAGCTAAATCCCTGACTATTTACAGTGAAGGTGCTGAAGTTTATTGGAGAAAGTGCTTACTTCTTTCAGGTTTATCAAAATGTGACAGTCAGTATTTCGGAACCAAAATGTCACCTCTCAGTCCCAGATCAGAGACCCTCATTATCAAGACCTCATTTGTTGTTTTTACTTTTTCCTACAAGCTTTTAATATCAATATTTCTGTAGAGAATAGCCCTTTCCAATATACCTACCACATTTCCCCAAGTAAAAGATGCATCCTTTTTCAAAAAATTTGGGGTCTCAAAACTGGGAGCGTCTTATACAGTGGTTACAGATTTTTTACATGCATTTCCTGCTTTTTTTGGCTTGTTATCTTTGTGCTCATTGTTTCACATCTGTTACTGGTATATTAAGTGATGTTTTTGCCACACTCTGCCCAGAAATGGCTCAGAAAAGATTTTTGTACAATTCTGATTTCAAGTTTAAAGTGATCCAGTTTGCATAAATGAATGGAAATCATGCTGCTGAATGTAAATTTTGGTCCTCCTCCAACTGAGAAAATAATCTGAGACTTGGCTACAGGAAGAGGAAACCCTACTGAAAAAGGACCTAGCAGAAGAAGGCCATGAGAGCCAAGAGATATGGAATGAAGAGCAAAGGGCAGCTGGAATTCCTGTGTCCACAAAGATGGCTCAGCAGGAGGCAAGAATTGCTGATGAAAAAAGAAATGACTGATTTCAAAGGAGGACATACTTGGTGCTTCAGGTTCATGAAATGGAATGGACCAAGAGAATGCATCCATGCACCAGACTTGCCCAAAAGATGCCTGAAAGCTATGAGCAGAAGGTCCTTGAATTTCATGATGAATAAATGAGTTCAATATATTTATGTAATATGTTTTTTTTTCAAATTTTGGGTCCCAAAATTAAAGTGCATCTTATACATGGGGAAATATGGTAGCAATTTTGTGGGGATTTTGTGGCTATGTGTGTGTGTGTGTGTGTGTGTGTGTGTGTGTGTGTGTGTGTGTTTCCTGGCCCAGAAGATTTACCTTTCTGATTAAGCTTTGTTTAATCTAATATTAAAATGAGTATGAATTCTTTAAGCACATAACACTGGTGATGGTGAGGAGGGAGTTCAAAAGTGTTCTTGATGAGAGGGGAAAGATAATCTGGCATTTCAATTTTGCCATGAATCATTCACAGATCATGGGTACAGATATCTAGAGCTGAAGGGACCTTAGAGGCCATAAGTCCTACCCCCCCCCCCCCCACCATTTTACAGATAAGGACACTAAAGTTGAGAGATTAAGGGACTTTTGGCAAAGGTCAACCAGCTTGTAACTAAACTATCTTTTGCAGGCCTTGAACTTTTGGTTTTCAATGCTTTCTTCCTGTGTCACCTAGGAGATTTTATAATTGACTATATATACATACAGTTTGAAAATGAATGGATATGTTTATAAATTCACATGTATTTATGTGATTCTTGTTGTGAGTTCTTGAATCTGAAATCATATCCTAACATTTGAAGGCTACTAATGTTCAGCTTGGTAAAGCAGAAATGTTGTAGGGGGAAGAACAAACTACTGGAATAAATTATGATATTCTGCATTATCAAGTGGGTGGCATATAATCATCTCTCCTGATTCCCTGAGATTATTATGCATTCAGGATATTATCGTATGATTATATGCTTTCCTAGTCATCTTCATTGAAAATCCTGTCAAACTGAGGTGTAGAACTATTGGTTTTTCATATGTAGTTTTATTTTCTATACAAGTATTTTGCAGCAACAATCAGGCGAGTTTTCCCCCTTGGAATTGTTTCTTGAATTCAGACATGGATAGGTCCATTTGCTTACATTTATAATGATAGCAAAGGGAATGTTTGTTTCAATGTTGACTAAGCTCTATTCAGCTTGAGGGGCCAGTGAAATAGTGCACATCAATAGCAAAGGGAGTAAAGTATGAATGATAAACATTTGTCATATGCTCAGTTAGATTTTGATGATTGTTTATTTTTTTGGAAATAACTCATTTAAACCCACTTTAGCATCTGATCTCATTTCAGTATGATGAAAGGAATGTAGCACCTTAGAGAATCATTGGATCATAGTTGGAGAAGTGGAAGGGACCTCAGAAGCTATGTTACCCTCATCCTCACTCATTTTATTGACTAAGGAACTAAGGACTAGATAGGCTAATTGACTTGCCCAAAGTACTCCAGGTATTAAGTGTCAGAGATGAGATAGGTACCTAGGTCTTCTGATTTCTGAGTTGAGGCTTTTTCTTCTCCGCAACTAAAAAAATGTGATATACGCTGATTCTTCCCCTCCCCCAAACCCCCAAACATTTTTCTCTCCAGTCTCCTCCACCCCAAGAGATTCCTAAAGAGATCCTTTATTAGCTTCCTGATTGCAAATTCTTTTATTAAGTAGAGTGGGCTATTAAATCTCATCTTTTGTTCTCTTTCTCTGCACCAGAGCCATAATTGGGTAAGGAAGGAGGTGGGGCAAGGAGAAATAGGCATTCTTTGGTCTGTTTTCAAGGCAAATTCTCTAAAAACATTTAGCTATTAAAGTAACAGAGGAATATTAGTAGAAGTGCTCTAGTAGGCCTGCTTGATTTTCAAAAGTATGTATTCGTGTAGGAATATGTACATATGAAAACCTCTGATTCCTTTGACTAGAGTTGTGAGACACCAGATCCCCAAACTATAGTTAAAAACGTACCCTGAAGTATCAACAATGTCAAATAAAAAAGACCTGATTTTTACTTCCACTGTCCAAAGTGTCACAAGCAAATATTTCAAACAAAGCTTTTAACAACCCCATCCCTATCTTTTCCTGTCCCTGACACAGCAGAGAGAACAGTATATTTGGCAAAGGACAACAGCTTACTGCAGCTAATCTTTGAAATATTAAACATGGTTTTCCTCATGCTTTAATTTATCCAATTCATCGATAAATCAGTGTTTAATTAAACTTAAGTACTCAGCTGTCAAATTGTTCTTCCCGAAGTCCAGATCTGACCAGATTAGCTCTCTTTCCTCCCCATCCTCCATTCTATAAACTATATTGGCTCCCTATTAAAATCCTTCATAACTTGAATGCTTCCTACTTTTCTAGTCTTTCTTAATCATACTCCTCTCCACATACTCTATAATCTAATGGCTTTATTCTCCTTTCTGCTTTTTGCATACGAAATACTGCATTATCTGTCTCTTAAAAGTTTTTCCTGGCTGTCTCCCATGCTTGTAATGTTCTCCATTCTCAACTCCAACTCCTAGTTTCCCTGGTTTCCTCCAAGGCCCAATAAAAATCCTATCTTCTTCAAGAAGTCTTTACCAGTCCTCCTTAATTAGAGTATCTTCCTTCTGAGATGATTCTTCAATTTATCTTCTATTGATTTTTTTTGTATATAGTTATTTGTGAACTCTCCCATTGAATTTTAAGCATCTTGCAGTCTATTATTGTATCCCCAGCACTATGTGTCTGATACAAAGTATATGCTTATGACTATGTACTGAGTTTATACAAAAAAGGAAAGAGAGTCCCTAACTACAAAAAATTTAAATCTAATGTTGGAGAAGATCTAGATATAGATATGTAAAAAACACATGCAAAACAAATACAATATAAACTTAGAAGGGAAAGTCTTAGCAGCTTGGAAGGGGTGGCTAGGAAAGTCATCTTGCAAATGGTAACAATTGATCTGAATCCAGAAGAAAACAGGGGATTTTGAAAGGTGGAGATAAGGAGTAGGTAAGCATGGGGAATAGCCAGGGGAAAGGATAAAGATGGACCCTCATGGATAAGGAACAGCAAAAAGGCCAATAGTCCTGGACTGTTGAGTGTGTGGAAGGGAGTAATATGTAAGAAGATTGGAGATAAAAGAAGGGGCCAAGCTGTGAAGAGTTATAAAAACAAACCACACAATTTTATATTTTATCTTAGAAGTAAAAGGGAATTACTAAAATTTATAGGGGGATAACATGGTCAATGCTTGTAGATTGGACCATATTTCCAACAACAATTTCCAACTTATATTTAGAAAGTAGATTGTAAGTAGGACTAGAAAAGCTGGTAGCAGAATGACATAGTGCTAGCCAAGTTTTAGACTGTTATCTTTTGAATCTTCAAGATACAAAAGAAAAAGTCTTCTGGTAGTATAAGTAGATCCCCTATGGAGAATTTGTGATAAAACATAGACAAGAATTATATAGGATGATAAAACATGGAAAGGCTAATCAATATCAGTGGGATTATGGATTGCTAATACATCTTGTGTCAAATTATGTATGTTAACTAGCAAGACTGCTCTATACCCCTTCCTGAGGACTTGCATCATAAAACTGACAACCAAGAGTATGGATTAAACAAAAGTGATAATAATTCCATTTTTTTTTATTTTAACATTCAAGTGTTGAACTACTGGTTAATACTCACTTTGCTAGGCACTATTCCTTTTGTTTGCTTACAAGGCAATCACAGGTCAAATCTGAGATCAGATTTGAAGTCAGGTTCTCCTGTCTCCAAGATTGATGTTCTCTCCATGCCACCTAGTTGCCTCCAAGGCAGCTGTTCTCAGATTAAAAAAACTCAAATTTCACATAAAAATACTTTCCATGATGCTGGGGTTCCCCATATGGTCTGTTGTTTCACAAGGATGCTTTTTAGAACCTCTCCCTTTTCTATTGGAAGTACAAACTCTTCCTCACCTCCTTTTATTGCTTTAATAAACATTTTTTTTGGTAACTTCATTGTGGTTTTCATTGCTTGAGCATTTCCCATGACCTCTGAATTTAGGCCCTTTGTGGTCAACATCATCTAGCAGCATATCAAAATCTAGAGAAGAGGGATTCTTTATTTATTTGGTTTCTCTTTTGTTTCATTGGAGAAGGTCTTAAAGTATCATGAACCTCAGTGCAATCACTACAGTGTTTTCCACAAATAGAAATATTTGGAGTACCTCTCCATCTAATGATGGGCTATTTTCCATCTGGAATCTATGCAGGATATTTTTTGTGATAGATAGTATACCTTCAATCACAATAGTATTTGAGGATACTTGAATAAAAGCATTCCTTCAATGGCATCTATCAAGGAATATTGGGGATGGGGAGAAAGGGAAAGTTATATAACCCTTACCTACTATGAGCCAGGCATTATGATAAATGCTTTTATAAATATTATTTCAAACCTCTGCAGCCAAGAATAGAAGGAATGACAAAAATTGGGGAAAAAAACTTTGGAGTTAAACTCTCATATAGGATGTGATTAGGATGGAATATTGTTGTGGTCTAGGAAATAAAGTATTAAGTGCATAGAAGAAAACAGAAGAAAACCAAAAGGAAACAAAGGGAAAACTGGTTATCTTTGAAAACAATGGGTAGTATTTATTATGTAGATTTTATTGAAATGGAAATTTATTATTTTACATGGAATTCTCTCATTTTTTGCTGTGTACATAGCAATTTTTTTTTTTTAGTGTTTAGTTTTTTTTGCAAGGCAAATGGGGTTAAGTGGCTTGCCCAAGGCCACACAGCTAGATAATTATTAAGTGTTTGAGACCGGATTTGAATTCAGGTGCTCCTGACTCCAGGGCGGGTGCTTTATCCACTATGCCACCTAGTTGCCCCTCAATGTTTTTTCTTTTCTCATTTTCTATTTGTTTAAAATGAATTTTTAAAATTACAGTAACAGTATTATCTCATTTGATCTTCCCAATCTTCCCAACATCATTTAATAATTTAGGAAACTGAGGTAAATAGAGGTTAAATGGTTTGCCCAGGATCATACAGCTAGTAAGTATAGGAGATCAAATTAGATCTTCCTTACTTCAGGCCCAGTGTTCCCTTCATTGTGCCCTCTAGCTACTCCTGTTTAATTGTAATATATGTGTAGGGGGAGGGGATCTCATTGGAGAAGGACATTTAAAACTGTAATTTTTCCTACCTAGTCAAATATTTTCCACTTCCAGTCATCAATATTTGAATAAGTAATAACAACAAATGTTTATTTAGTGGTTTAGGTGTGACAAAATCTATACTCTTCAAGTATCATTATCCCTATTTTAGAGATTTGGAAACTGTGTCTTAGAGAGGTTTAAATGATTTGCTCATCACTAGTAAATCTTAGAGGGAGGGGGATTCAAACTAAGTTCTATGCTCTTTTTTATTTAATATTTATTTATTTATTCTCATTTTGTACAAGCAATTTTTTTATACATTAATAAAATATTCTTGTTTAAGAGTAAACAAAATACCCCCCTCCCCTCCAAAACTATAGACTCACTTGAGTGATAAAGTAAAGGGGAGAGAAAAAGATTAAAATGAAAATGAAAAAATAATAGTAACAATTGTAGGTATGGCCAGGTGGCTCAGTGGACAAAGCACCAGCCCTGGAGCCAGGAGCACCCGAGCCCAAATTCGGCCCCATACACTCAACAATCACCCAGCTGTGTGACTCCATGCAAGCCACCCCAACCCTATTGCCCTGCAAAAACCAAAAAAAAAAAAGAAAAAAAAGAAAAAAAAGAAAAAAAAGACCTAAAATAAAACAAAATAGTAATAATAGTAGGGGAAGCTGGGTGGTGGATAGAGCACTGACCCTTGAGCCAGGAGCATCAGGTCCGAGTCCGGTCTCAGACACCCAACGATCACCCTGCTATGCAGCCCCAGGCAGGCCCCCCAGTCCCATTTGCCCCGCACCCCCCCCCAAATAATAATAATAAAAAATGTGCTTCAGTCTGTGTTCCAACACCACCAACTCTGTCACAGGTGGATCACATTCTTTATGATAAGTCCATCACAAAAGTTATTTCCTTATTTTTCCACTGTTGCTATTGCTGATCGCAACTCCCTCCTTTGGTATTTCTCCACTACCATGTACTACATTTTCTCTCTCCTTTCACTGACTCTGCTATAGGGTAGCTGAGTGGTGCAGCAGACAGATCCCTGGCCCTGGGTCCAAGTAGCCCTGAGCCCCCATACCACCCCTTAGGCCCAGCATCCACCTGGCCATATGGTCGTGGACAGGCCATCCAATCCCAGCCCCTTGCAAGAAGTAAAAAAGAAAGTGCATTATATCTGACCATTCTCCCCGCATGGTCCACCCTCTCCTCCTTCATTCACATCCCCACCCCTTCCCCCTGTCCCCCCCTCCTTCTTACTCCAAATGTCTATACCCCATTGAGTATATATGCTGTTTCCTCTCCTAGCCACCCCTGATGAGAGTGAAGATTCCCTCATCCCCTGCTTGCCTTCTCCCTTCCATATCATTGCAATAGCTCATTGTAATAAAGAAAAATCTTATATGAAATATCTTGGCCTATTCCCCCTCCCCCGCTTTTTCTTTCTCCCGTTACATTTCCCTTTTTTCTATTGACTCCATTTTAACACCATATTTTATCTTCAAATTCAGCTTTCTCCTGTGCTTCATCTATAAAAGCTCCTTGTACCTGCTCTGTTAATTTAGAAGGTTTATATGAGTATTATCAGTGTCATTTTTCTATATAGGAATATATGCAGTTCATGATCACCTTCTCCTCCAATCTTGATGCTTCACCTGAGTCCTATATTTGAAGATCAAACCTTCTGCTCAGCTCTAGCCATTCCAACAGGAACATTTGAAATTCCCCTGGTTCATTGAAAGTCCATCTTTTCCCCTGGAAGAGGACATTCAGTTTTGCTGGGTAGTTGATTCTTGGTTGTATTTTAAGCTCTTTTGCCTTCTGGTATATTATATTCCAAACCCTATGAGCTTCCAATGTAGTTGCTGCTAAGTCCTGTGAGATCCTGATTGCAGCTCCACAGTATTTGAATTGTGTCCTTCTGGCTGCTTGTAATATTTTCTCTTTGACTTGGGAGTTCTGGAACTTGGCTATAATATTCCTGGGGGTTGATTTTTTGGGATCGCTTTCTCAGGGGGATAGGTAGATTCTCTCCATTTCTATTTTGCCCTCTGCTTCTAGGATATCAGGGCAATTTTCCTGTAGTAATTCTTTGAAAATGATGTCAAGGCTCTTTTCCTGATCATGACTTTCAGGTATTCCAATAATTTTTAAATTATCTTTCCTAAATCTGTTTTCCATATCAGCTGTTTTTTTCAATGAGATGTTTCACATTTTCTTCTAATTTTTCATTCTTTTGGTTTTGAAGTATTGACTCCTGATTTCTCGTAAATTCATCAATCTCCCTGAGTTCTATTCTTTGTCTGAAGGATTTGTTTTTCTCAGAGAGCTTTCTTATCTCTTTTTGCATCTGGCCAATTCTGCTTTTTAAAGCATTCTTCTCCTCAATAACTTTTTGAACTGTTTTATCCATTTGACCTAAGCTGGTTTTTAGCATGCTATTTTCTTCAGCATTTTTTTGGATTTCCTTGACTTAAGCTGCTGACTTCATTTTCATGTTTTTCCTGCATCTCTCTCATTTCTTTTCCCAGTTTTTCTTCTAACTCCCTCATTTGATTTTCAGAGTCTTTTTTAATCTCTGTCATAGCCTGAGCCCAATTTCTGTTTTTCTTGGAGTCTTTAGATGCAGGAGCTTGTGCTTCCTCATCTTCAGATCGAATGTTTTGATGCTTCTTGGGCTCACAGGCAAAATATTTCTCAATGGTGTTCCTCCTGTTTCTCTGCTTGCTCATTTTCCCAGTGTGTGAGCTTGTTTTGGGGGTTCTTCCTGAGCTTTTGGGACACTCCCACAAGGGTCTCAGTGTGTGAGTCTCTGTCCTCCCTCCTGGTCTGTGAATGACCATAGGCGCCCCCCTCTGCCACGGGGCTGAGGTGGGGGTGGCCTGCTGTTCTATGGGGAGCCTAGACTGACATCAGGATATGAATGTGGTCAGAACCCCAGAGTCCTGTTCCAGGGGCAAAGGACAGAGCTCAGCAGTCTCTCTATCTTCATTCCCCTCCCTAGGTTCAATGGGTTCATACCCTGGGGGCTCCTTACCAGCTCTGCCTGCTTCCGTTTCCTAGATCTGGACTGCCTTGGCCATGCTGCTTGCTGTGTGCCCTGAGGGCTAGGGCTTCACTGCTTGCTCTGGCAGAGGTCCCCCACTGTTTCCCCAATTTGTGCCTGCTGCTCCCCGGGGCGTAGTCTTGGGACTACCTCTGGGAGGCTGAAGTTCTTTCGCTCTGGTGGGCCACCCCTCTGATGGGCCACCTCTCCAACCCCAGGGAGCAGAGGCTTTCTGTTCTTTTCCAGGTTACCTTGAGTAGGAGAACTGCCTCACTGGGTCCGTCTGTGGGTTCTGTCTCTCAAAAATGTAGTTGGAGTCCTTAGTTTAGAAGTTTTATGAGAGAGCACCTAAGACACCATCCTCTCATGTTGCCATCTTGGCTCCACCCCCCCCCCCCCATGCTCTTTCTACTATACCGCTACTCATTAAAGAGATTTTTGCTATGGAATATTGTTTCCACAAGCTTATATCTTCCCATTCCAATTCTCCATCAAGGGTATGCTCAATAGCATCATTCTTTTTTTTTTTTGCAAGGCAGATGGAGTTAAGTGGCTTGCCCAAGGCCACACAGCTAGGTAGTTATTGAGTGTCTGAGACAGGATTTGAACCCAGGTACTCCTGGTGCTTTATCCACTATGCCACCTAGCCACCCCAATACCATCCTTCTTGAAAATATTTCATAGAGATGAACCAGAATTTCCAAGATGACCATCCTCCCATATGCCTCCTCACATTTAAGGTATCAATGTGTATTGTTGATTTGGTTTAATTAGAGCATCTAATCATTTTATTCATAGAATTTTTCTAGCTTTTCATCTTCTAAGACAAATATTAGTTAATAAGTTGCAATTAAGACCATGTCAATGTTTATATTTATGTTTTTCCATGAGCATTTCAAGGGAAGATAACCAAGTCCCCATACAATTATATTTCCGGTTGCTTCAGAGTTATTCGTAAAAGCAATGGTTTAAGTTCCTTCATTTGTCTCTCTGAGAGACTCTATGAGATATTATAGCTATATCATCTAGCTGTAACTTTCTTATGCTTTTTGCTTTCATTTATAGAAAAAACATCAATATTGATGCGGTTCGTTTCTTCCAGCAATATATGAATGTATTGGTTGTTAGACATGGATCTCACTTTTAGAATACCAACAGTTAAATTAACATTTATAGATAGGTGTAAAAACCATGATTCTTTGTTCTTTCTGTTCCTTTTTCTTTCATTCCATCATAATTATTGTAGAAATCAAAGGGGATCACACAGTACAAAGCATCCCTAGAACCATTTATTCAATAAATATTTATTGAACAAACACTATTGTATAGGGCACTATGTTAAGCATTTTAGGAGATAAAAAAAAAGAATAAAAAGTTGCAGTTGCTGCCTTTATGGAGATGAGAGTCCAAGAGGGAAGATAAGATGTGCTCCAACTCTAGGTATAACATGAAATTGCCATAAAAGAGCAACATTCCTGAGAATTAAGAGATGGAATAGATCCCTTCTAACTGAGAGAAGAAGGAAAGTAAGATTGCCTTTGGGCATGGAAGAATGGTTAGGGTTTGGAAAGACAAGAACTTTGGGGGGGGGGAGAGGCATTCCAAAATGGAGAAGTACTTCCCCCATTCTTAAATGCAAAGAAAGTATAAGATCTGGTTGGGGAACAGTGAGTGGTCCACTTTCTCAGAACAAAGAATATATCAAAGGAAATTGTTTAAATTCTTTGAATATCAAGTTAATAGTTTGGACTTTATTAGGCAGTGGAGAGCCATTGAAAATTTTTGAGTGTGTATGTGGGGGGGTATGATATGATCATTGCTGTATATTTCAATATCACAGAATTAAAGTACATAGTATTCAATAGGTACATGAACTTTAATGATTTAGATAATCCCTCGAAAAGGAAAATGATTCATATATGCCTTATTATTTTGTGGAATATAAGTAACATATTGGGAGCCTTCCTCTATATCTCCTAACATTATGTGGGAATAAGTATAAAAAGTAAGTGTGGCACAGTAGATAGAATGCTGGACTTGGATTTGGGAAGACTCAGTTCAAATTTAGCCTCAAAATTTATTAACTATGTGATCCTGGTCAAGTCACTTAGCTCTGTTTGCCTCAGTTTCCTCATTTTACAAAATGAGCCGAAAAGGGCAAATCACTTGGGTGTTTGTTTTTTTTTCGCCAATAAAACCACAAATGGGATCATGAAGAGATGGACCTGACTGAAACAGAATCAAACTCTACTGTCCTTCATTTTCATCAGTGGTTCAACTTCCTTTTTACTCTATACACACCTTGGATATCTTTCCACATCATTCTTGTACTAAGCTAACCTTTGATAAAGTATTGCATTTTTTTATACCCACTATGAATCTCTTATTTTCCTTTTGGGTGACTCACAATTTTGATTCTTTAGTGAGTGTGCTTTTGCATGATTTACAGCAATATATTATCACTTGAAGAATATTAAAGAATGTTAAATATGAAAAAATGCTAAAAAGATGTATTTTTGTTTCAATGTGATACTTAGGGTCATTGAAAATACTGCAGTTTTCCAAATGTAATCCAGTCAATTTTCTTTCCCTTATTGAATTCAGTCCTCAGTTCATTGTCCATCTTTAGCACCAATCTAAGAAATATATTATATTTGTATGTCTTTTTTCTCGCTATAGTCTTCTATCAGTAATGTTATCAGTTCTCATTGACTTTATATATTGTGACTTACAGATGAGACAACAGATTACATATGCATATATATACTCAAATATGTATATATATATATTTATGTATATACATACACATATACATAACTTTTTTCAACTCTAGACAAGAGTCTAGACAAGAAGCATTATTCACCCACTTGTTATTACCAATGTGGCTTTTTTAGACTAAACTCTTTTGGATGATTATGAATCTCTTTTAGGCAATTCATCAATGTTCCAGAGCTAGATGTAATCAGAACAGTGTCATCTGCAAAAAAGAGCATTAAGATGACTTCATCACTTATATGAAGTCCTTCTTCCATTTGAACTGTGCTCTGGACATTCACTTGGGAGAGGCAAAAATGCTTGGTGATCATTTTAATTCCTGTTTTGTACCTTTCCTGATATTAAAGAGAAGGTATTTTTGCTGTTGTATCTGTCAAGCAATCTTGTATAATCTTTGTATATGAATGAGAGATGCTTTGTAAGAATAGCCTATGAGACTATGTTTTAGATAATTTATTTAGTAAGAAAGGTATTGTGGAACAGAGGAAACAAAGAGATTCAAGAAACAAGTAGGTCAGTTGGGAAACTATTGCTCCACTTCAGATGAGAGATAATGAACTAGCCTAGCAGCAGTGAATAGTGAGAAAAAGGCATAAGTTTCTGTGGAAGCAGAAATGATAGAACCGATTGGAAGGAGAATGAGAGTTAGGGAGAGGATTAGAGAATTCAAGAGGTGGGGGGGGGAGAGTTTTTAGGAAAAGATGACTCATTTAGTTTTGAAAATCTGAGGAACAGGATCATAGCTAAAAGGGATTTAAGAGAGCAAGTCTACCCCTATCATTTTATAAACAAGGAAACTGAGGCTTAGAGAGGTTAAATGTCTTGCCCATTGTGCTCCAGCTATTAAGTTTCAGAAGTAGGATTAGGACTCATTTCACCATCACTCTAACTTCACTGTTCTGGCCATTTTACCATGCTGTCTTTCAAAATCTAATTGGAAATACTTAGTACAGTTGCAAAGACATGTCTAGAGCTTACAAAAGAGGTCTTGGGAGAGAGGGATGTTATATATTAGGAGTCATTCCTAGAGGCTATGTTTGAAGCTGTGGCAGAATTCTTCCAAGTAGGTAAAACCCCTGGGCTTATAGAATAAAGGAAAAGGGCCTCATAACCACAATAATAGAATAACAAGAGTTGATATACAGTGGCTTTCAGCTGAACATAAATTCTTAATATATGGATATAAAAAAGGCAAGGTAAGAGAAAGCAAAGAATAATACTAAACAATTCTTAAGAGGTAATAGTATGATGGAACCTCTGTCAAGAAGACTATGAAATGATAACTATAGATTGCTTACAGAAAGAAAAACACATCTCATAACCAAATCTATCTGAGAAGTATGAATAACTGAAATCACATTATACCTACTGTCTTCCAGACTGAGAAATCTGCCTACAATATTGTTAGTGACAAGATTCTGATGGAGAAGAAAAAAAGATATTAGAGAACAAGACATTGACTCTCATTTTCAATATTCTGAGTAAATGGCCTCAACACTTCAAGACTTCAGGCACAGACTGCTATTGGGAAACTTGTAGCACAAGTTATAGGCATTGATCCAAAAGTTGTGTGAGAAAATAATGTAGTGGTCAAAGAAATGATGCCAAGGAAATATGTAATTTAGGTGGCAAGGATGGTGGTAGGCATATTCTTCAACAACCTTGTGTTTGTCTTAGAGGTAGATATATAAAATATAATTTTAAAAATTGTTGATGCTTCTTTAAACATAGTCATCATTTCTCCATTATATCTTTCCAGAAAGAATCTTTATTTGTAGTAAAGAAATGCAGTCAAACATTCTTGTACTTATCCTTTGTTATCGAAGAAGACCAAAATGATATCACTATGTTTGAGATAAATTTGTGTCCTACTGTGACTGATCAGACCAATAAGAGCTTGGAATGCTTTACCACAGGGTTGGGTACAAATAGTTCATGTGAACACCTGGGTTGAGTACTCTAAACTTATCACATTTACTTTGAGTTGCTTCAATTCTGCCTTCCTCATAGAGTGCAGCACCTTCACTGATGAGGGCACGCCATGCTAGGCGGTCCTGTGTCAGTATCTTCCATGCTGTACAATCAATTCTAAAGTTCTTCAGGGTGTCTTGGTATTGCTTCTTCTGATGCACTTGTGAACATTTGCCCTGTGTGAGTTCTCCATAAAATAGTTTTTTTTTTTTTTGTCAAGCACAAATCTGGCATTCTAACAATGTATCCAAATGATTCAGCTTTCTGACATGGCGCTGGTAGACTGTCCAGGTTTCATAGGCATATGAGGTCAATGAGATCAGCACAATGGCTTTGTAGACCTTCAGTTTGGTAGTCAGTCTAATACCTCTTCTCTCCTATGCTTTCTTTTAGAACCTCCCAAATAGTGAGCAATGCAAGTATCAATTTCTTTGTCAATGTGTCCTCCTTGGAAAGGACACTGCCAAGGTAAGTGAAGTTGACCATAGTGCTCAAAACTTCTCCATTTGCTGTTCCACATATGGATGTGGTGTGGTGCTGACTGATGGAGCACCTGTGTTTTCTTGGTGTTGTTAGAACAAAATTAGCACAAGCAGCAGAGAATCAATCCCTACTATTCTGCATCTCAGCTTCATAGGCTGCATGAGGGTATAATCATCCGCAAACAGAAGATCATGCACCAACACTCCTTCTACTTTGGTCTTGGCTTGTAATCTTTTCAAAATGAAAAATTTACCATCAGTGTTGAAGCTGACCTTGATGCCCTTTTTATCCTCAGTGAAGGTTTTTGAAAACATGACTGAAAACATCATGCTAAAAAGTATGGGAGCAAGGATACTTGTTTAATTTCACTGATGACCAAGAAATCAAAGGAGCATTATCTACCATCCAGAACTCAGGCAAGTACACCATCAGGAGATTGACATTTGGTCTCTAGGAAAGCAAATTCTGACATAATTTTCCATAAACTCTCATGACCTATGGTATCAAAAGCCTTGGTCAGATCTACAAACTCTATAAATAGACCTCTGTTCAGCTTCTGGCAATTTTCCTGGAGTTAGGCAGCAAACATCCTACTGATTATTATTTCTTGATCCTTTCTGAAGTCTCACTGTCTCTCAGGTAAGTAACCATCTTCCAGGTAAACCTATTAAGGAAGATTCTGCCAAGAATCTTGCCAGTCATGACTAAGAGAGGAAACATCCCTCTGATTGTCACAACACAATCTATTCTTTTAATAGAGTTGGATAATGAAGGTATCCTTGAATTCCTGAAGGATAACCTCCTCATGTTATATAACCTGGAAAATTTCAGTCAATTTTTCTATGAGCAGTTCCCACCACCACCACCTTGTAAATATAAACTGAAATAGAATTAACACCAGGCTCTTTGCCACATGAAAGGAGCCTAATGGCATTGAAAACTTCTTCAGTTGGAACTTCAGCCAGGGACTGATTGACTTAAACTTGAGGTAAACAGTCACTGGCTTCTGTATTGATTGATGATGGTTTGTTAAGAATACTATGGAAGTGTTCAGTCCATCCCTCTAGGATCATATGCCTATCTTTAATCAATGTGGATCTATTGGCACTGAATAGTTGAGATGCATCATATGTCTTTGGCCCATAAATAACCTTCAGGGTATCATAAAAACATTTTGGTTTGTTACTGTCTGCATAAAAATTGAATTTCATTTGCATTCTTTTTTTTTTAGATTTTTTCAAGGCAATGGGGTTAAGTGGCTTGCCCAAGGCCACACAGCTAGGTAATTAAGTGTCTGAGGTCAGATTTGAACCCGGGTACTCCTGACTCCAAGGCCGGTGCTCTATTCACTGTGCCACCTAGCCACCCCATTTCATTTGCATTCTTACTAACCAAGGGTCCTGCATCTCTCTAAGCTATGTTTGGAATTTACTTACTTTTGATTTTGATATTGAATTTACTTTTGAATTAAATGCTACCTTCTTAAAAATGGATAAACTATCTTGCTGAAACCCTGTGGAGTTCTCATTTTGCATTTAGCAGCTTCTGTATTTCCCTATCATTTTCATCAAACCATTTTTGGTGTTTGCAAGTGTTCGGGCCCAGATGAACAAATGCAGTGCTGTACACCAGATCTCTGAAAGCTGCCCACTCCTTTTCTGTTCCACTATTGTCAACTGTGTGTTGGCTCAGATTTCCCTCCAAGTTAGCAACAAACTATTCCCACTCAGAGAGACACTCTAATCTCTTATCAATAATTCTTCTAGTATTCATTTTGCATGTGGCTGCCACTGTGTTTAAATATGAATATTTAGCTTAGAGAGGATGAGTTTATGATTAGTTCAGCACTCTGCACCACATATTGACTTTGCCACTCTCACATCCTGTCTATCTCTTCTCCTTACAATTACATAGTCTAATAGATGCCAATGTTTGCCACAAGGGTGCATCCAGGAAGTTTTATTGTATTTAGGTAAACAGAAGACAGTGTTTGTGATGAGAAGGTCATGAGATGCAACAAGTCTTCAGTAGAAGATAACTATTGCTGTTGCTGTTTCCAACTCCATTCCTCCCAAAGACTCCCTTCCATGTCTGGTAATCTGAGTCTACTCTAGTATTAATGCCACTCAGAATTATAAACTTGTCCTCTACATTGATGGTAAGGGTCTCCAGGTCTTCATAAATTTTTTCTTTAACTTCATCAGGGTTTGTTTTGGTGGAAGCATAGACACTGATGATGGTGGCATAGCATTTTCAAGGAAGTGGCAATCTCATTGTCATAAGCCTGTCTTTCACTCCTTTTCGTAGGTATTCAAAAATGTTGTTAAAATTAGTTTTGATTGCAAAATATACCCCAACCTTCAGGACATTTCTTTTCACTTCACCCATTATAGAAAAACTTGTATCTAGCTCAAACTTGAGTAAGCTGACCTTCATTTGTTAGCCTTGTTTCACTCAGAACTGCTATTTGGATACCATACCTTCTGAGTTCTCTTGTAACAAGAGCTGTTCATCTTTCAGGTCTATTGGATCTTGTGTTGTCTATGAGTGTGTGCACATTCCATGCACTGATGGTGAATGGAATCTTCTTTGAAGAAGTTTTTGTAGATTTTTTGGTGTCTTGACCACATTGTGGGATTCCCTGCCTGCCATGGTAATCAAGCCAGGGTTGGGTAAGCAGACAATTTTAGGGCATCTCTTCTAGTACCTTCCTTGCACCAGGAGATGAACAGTGCTATCCTTAAGAGGGCTGCTCAGTAACCTAGGGGGTGGCCGAATCCTACTGCTACTTACAGTGACAAAATGACCCTATGACCCTGGGCTGCCTGTGTGTGTAGGGTTGTGACTACAGCTCCCAGTGTATTTGCACCTGCTGTTTCATCAACATGCCTGTTGACACAGGACTTTGAGGAATGATTATGAGTGATGTCTTTTGTTGTGTGAATAAATTGGATTTAAGTGAGGTAGAGCTGCATGAAATCAACACTCTCTCTTCCAAAGTCATCATGATCCAGCATAGCAAGACATAATCAAGACAATTGGTGATGATCCAGATGTAGTGGATGACCTTGATATCTTTGATGTCCAACCAAGCTCTAAGCACTCCACAGCACCTGCTTCAGCTGGGTTCATGGCCATTAGAATGAATTGTTCTCTTCTGCTCATGCCACTAGTGGAAGACTTCACATGCTTGGGGTAGATGCACCCCATTACCTATCCATGAACTTGGGACTCCCTTGGTTACCCTCAACCTGGTTTAGCCCACTGGCAAAATGATTTACTGGGGTGTGGCTGCTGTGCATACTACAGCTTCTTGGAACCACAGGTGAGAGTTAAATAGCTCAGGTGGACATCAAAGATGGAAAGCTGCCCTTAAGAGGACTCAGCAGACCTCAAGGTACTAGTCTTCCTTGAACACACCCTTGTCTGAAATCATTTGCCTCTCTTCATACCTGAGGTCTATCACCTCTCTACTGAGTAGAGGGAGGTATGTTTCATCAACCATCATTTGAAGTTGATTGGCTTTTTGCATTGATCTAAACTGCTCAGAGTTAAAATGTTTTGTAGCATGCCCCCTCTACTATATCATCATCATCATCATCATCATCATCATCATCATCATCATCATCATCATCATCCTCAACATCATTGTTGCTTGTATCATCATTGTCATAATCATTTTATTTTGCTCTGCTGTTATATCAGCTGATTCAAGTCTTGCTGAGCTGTTCTAATCTCTTACTGTAAAATTATATTCCATTTAATTCACATACTACAGTTTGTTTAGCCATTCCCTAATTTATATATATTTTTTGTTTTTCTTTGAGAGATTTTTGCTACCACTAAAAGAAAATATATGGGAATATATGGAACCTGTGTATACATACTTGTGTATCTGTATTTAATCTCTCCATATATATGGATATATTCACATACACACATACACACACAGACATATATATATATATATATATATATATATATATATATATACATATATATGAAAAATGTCACATTGAAGACTTACTTTCTGAATAGTACCTCACAGTCCTGAATTAATATCTTCCAGTTAGGCAACCTTTCATTTGGATGAGACAATGATAAATTCAAGTGGCCCAAAAGCATAAGATTAAGAAGCAAGATATTCATATTTCTGGAAAGAGGACCTAAATGTATAATTTTATTTGACTTCCTTTTTAGTTTTAGAGAGGATTATATGCATTGTTTTAATATTTATTACATATAAGAGCCATTAGACCACTGAGTCACCTTCATCCCTCTTTTTAAAATATTTTTAGAATTATGATATAGAAATATTATCTTAATGAAATAAAATTTCTAAAAATTAGGAAAAGTCACATTACATTACACTAAGGATCTGTTGTTCACTAATCAATAAGTCAATGAATATGCATACATATATAGCTACTCTGTGCTAAATGTTGTGATTATAAAGATAAGAATGAAATAGTTAAAAATAGAAAGGTTCATGGCACTGGAGATAGAGGATTTAAGATTCAAATCAAATGTTACTACCTACATTATTTGGGGTGATTCTTAACCTTCCTGGACCTCACTATATTCATCTTTCAAATGAGGGGATTAAACTAGATAATTTATGAGATTCTGTCCAGCTCTTGACCTTTTATCTTGTTTTTGGCCTTGTATCTTTATCAATGACTTTAATGGAGGAAAAAATTTCTAACAATTAGAACCAGCTCCTAATGAAAAGGAATGTGAGAGGTAGTGAGCTCTCAGCCACTGGAAATCTTCAGCTGGAGATTGGATGATCTCTTGCTGGAGAAATTATGGAAATAAACCTTGGTTAGATCAAATGATATGTGAGATACTTCTAACACTGAGTTCCTGAGATTTTGTGATTCATTACAAAGCCAGCCCTGCTTCTGAGTAATTGAAAATAGGGCTCTATATAATGAGAACTGTCAGAGAAACTTAACAATAGTATTCTCTAATGAGGAACAAAACAGTGTATTAATCTTTTCTAGATTTTGTCACAGTACTCACTTTTTTTAATGCCCCATGACCATGGCAAGTTCTGACATGTACTGAAGTAATTAAATCCCTTGAAGCATCTTTAAATTTTGTTCATGTTCAGCCAAATCATATCATCTTCCACACCTTCTAGAAGGTGTTGATCCAATGCTTGAAGATGGCACATATTAGTCACACAGGCAAAGTTGAATTGCTGCCCTCAAAAGTAATACTTTAAAATAAATAGGGACATCTATAAGGATATTTTGAAATGGGAAAAATCACACCATGTGCTCTCTCTATATCATTTTTACAATAAAAGCATAGATTAGAGCTTAGGGAACATCTAGTCTAACCTCATTTTTCAGATGAGGAAACTGAGGTCTAGAGAATTTAAATAAATTGAATAAAATCACACAGATGGCCTTGGTTCTCACAGTGAAACATAGTGACAGAGGTTGCATATGAACCTTGAGTCTTTGCTTCTATAGTCAATACTCTTTCCATTGCCTCTTCCACAGGTATAGCAGAAAGAGGAATTAATGGGTTTTTCTGAGACTACATAAAGGGGAACTCCCTTTTCTACATTCCTCCCCCTTTCTCCTATTCTCCACCATTTAGTGTGTAATACAGAGTTTAGAAAAGGCAAAGATATTCATTTCAAATCAGAGCATACCTTGAAATCCGAATCTGCTAAAGCACATATTAGCTGAGATAGATTATCCCTACCAGCCCTTGGGCAGTCAGTTTGATCAATGTCATCTAAACCTGGAGTCAAAGCCATTAGATGTATCCTGTCATCCAGTCTGATAAGGGATGTTAAGACTCTTCAGGAATGACAATAAGCATTTCAATTCATGAATTAAGAGGAAGAAATTGGAGCAAGTGTCTCTTCCCTGGTCTATTATTGAGTACTATATTATTGTTCATCTGTACTTTTTTTGACCTTATTTTCCCATTGGGTAGACAGGAATACCAAAATGTCCTTCTTTTATCTTAATGTAGTATTCTTCTAGGAATGGAATTGGCCATACAAACATGTAGAATAAATACTGGTCTAATGGTGAACTATAGGGTATCTCTCTATTACCACTTCCCCTAATACCTACTAAACCTTGACTTACTGATGTCTACATTTGCAAAATTTGAGATTCATTTCTTTGTTTTTAAAACTAAAATTTTTCCTTGTTGAAAGGCTCAGAGTCTAAGGAAAGGTCACATGAGAAACACATATCAGTTATATTATTGTATGTGATTTCTTTATTAAGCATAAGTTTTATTTGTTTTTTGGCAAAGTGAAGATGCATGAGAATATGCTGGAGAGAGTGAGTAGATAAAAGGGAAGACTGTGGAACTGAAGACAAATTCCTCCTATTTCTTAATTTTGCCCATTGCTGGCCCATAACTCCATTCTTCACTGTCTCCTATACTTTATCTCATCAAGAAGCTGAGCAAGTTCCTGTGCCACTAGTCCTTTCCCCTCCTTGAATCAAGATGAACATGTTCCAGGTCATACTATTTCATTTCAACACCAGAACAAAGATTTACAGTATCCAGACAGCACAACAATCCCCTTCCCTGACAGAATGACAAAAGGAATGTTGTGATCATTTGTTTTCTTCTGCCATTATATAAGGTAAGGAAAGATGTTTCTCCTTGGAGCCTACATTAAGCCAGGCACATGTTTCCCTTGTTAGGTTTTATTTTACCTGTATTTTAAAAGTGGGAATTACTTTTTAGGATTGCTGACATTAACATAATAGAGTTGATTTCTGCCATATTTTGCTAACCAGGACTGTTAAGTGAAGCAGTGAATAGAAAACTGGCCTTGGAATCAGGAAGACTGGAGTTCTAATCCATCTTCAGATACTTACTAGTTGTGTGACCTTGATTGACTCACATCCAGGGTCATCTCCAGTCATTCTGATTCATATCTGGCCACTGGATCCAGATGACTCTAGAGGAGAAAGTGAGACTGGTGATTTAGCACAACAATGCTTGTCATGGCATTACCTTCTTGATGTCATGGTCTTCTTTAAGAATGAAGGACAGAAATCATCATCATTCTGCTAATCAGTTGATGCCTTTTTTTTTTTGGTTTTTTTGTGACAGTGTTTTCAGGCTGAAGCAACATTTTAAATTTGTCTTCAGGGTTCTTCCACCTCCTCTTCTGTATACCCCCTCCAATACAGGATTAGAATTGAAAGAGAATGTACAGGTTATTCCCATATCCCTCATTTTATAGATGAGAAAACTGATGGCCAAGAGGTAATGTGACTTGTTTAAGGTAATAGAGGTTGGATTCAAAACAAGGTCCGTTGACTAAATATCCATCACATTGTCTACATTTGTTCAATATTCTCCTGTTCTCCCTTCACTGTCTGGAGTTTCTCCCATCTGCCCAGATCCCCTTTCAAGTCTCCTACAGTTAGATGATTAGCTTCTTAAAACTAGACTGTGTCACTTTAGGAATTGTATTACAAGTGCTTAGGATAGTGCTTGGCATTTCATTAAGTGTCTAATAATTTATTTTCTATCCATCCATCCATTCATTCATTTCTTAGTTCATTCATGCTATCATTCCAGGACTGTTAAATGTGTGTGCCTTAGTCTACAAATGCATTACCTATGAATAGAAAATTTCTACCTCCCTATCTCTTGAAGCAAAATTTATCTTTCTCAATTACTTTCATTTACTCTCTTGGGTTAATGCTCCTCATAATGTGCTATCATATATTTAGTAATCATCTCTGGGGGGGGGTAACCCTACTGTGCAGGATACATTTTTAAGTTTAATATGCAATATTAAAATTTTCTTCTTCACTTTGTAATATCTTGAAAAAATCAATAAAATAATTGATTAAGTCTTGATTGGGTGATTCCCAAGGTATAAATGCTAACATGGTTAATTTACCAAAGCTCTTCAGAGTCATTTCAAATTGTCTCTACCATGCCCTTTCCTTTAATAGTAACATCTAGAACCTTATTCAGTTCTGAACAGATATCTTTATCCTGTCACATTTTTCATTATCTTGTACTATTGGAAAACTGGCTTCTTCTGGAAGATACTATAGACCTTGATTTACCAGAGATCACAAAATCTAAGAGTTTCCAGGGACATTGGAAGTTATCTAGTTCAACCAATGCTTGAATGACATCCCCCTAACACAGTTATGAAACTTTGCTTTAAACAATTCTAGTAAAATGGTGCGAATGTACTATCTTCTGGGACAACTCATTCCATCTAAACAATCTAATTGTTAGAAAGTTTTTTTTTTATCAACTAGAGCTCTGCAACTTCTACCTAAGGCTTCAAGTGCATCCTCTGGGATCAAGCAGAAAAACTCTAATACCTTTTCTATATGACAACCCTTCAAATACTTGAAGGCTGTTACTATTGTCTACTTTAAATCTTTCCTGATATAGACATTTCCAGTTCTTTCAACTAGTTCCTTTGCATAGTCATCTAGGTGATATAATTGATAAAAATTGGACTGGTAGTCAGGATGAGCTGGTATTAATTTCTCTTTCAGATACTAGCTGTATGTCCCTGGGAAATTCATTTTCAACTTTTTTTTATCAACTTCAATTATCTCATTTGTAAAATGGGGATAATAATATCACCTATCTTTCAGGGTTATTGGTAGGATCAAATATCATAATATATGTTAAGCACTTTGAAAACTTCAAGAGCTTTGCAAATGCTAGTTATTATTATTATTATTATTATTATTATCATCATTATTTATCTGTTCTCTAGTAAGCTTACCATTTTTGTATGCCCCATGTAGCTTGTCACCACCTTTCCTAAAATAAGATGCTAGAAGTGAACATAATCTTCCAGGTGTGATTTGATAGAACAGAGCAACCAATCACTAAACTCATTTATAGGAAGCATCTATGTTTCAGGTATTGTGCTAAGTGCTAAGGATGGAGAGACAAAAATGGAGCTGTTCCCAACCCCAACATGTATCTATATAGGAGGCAACATAGTTCTATATAAGTATCTATAGATTAAAGGTAAAATATGTGTTGTATGTACCTGCCTATTGCATTCTTTCTACACAATAGGTTCTTGATAAATGTGTGTTGAATTGGACTAATAGCTTTAAAATCCCTTTAAGTATGTAATTTGAGAAAAGTTGGGGGGAGAATGAAAGGGGAGGCTATATGAATGATATTATTAGAATTTTGTTTAAAACTATTCACATTATACTTTGAATAGCCATGCACATGTACAAATTAGGTAGGAAGCACAAAATAAGAATAAAACATTAGATTTGATGGAGTTTTGGCTTCCCTCCACAGCGGCTCTCACTGGGAACAGTGTGACTTTTGACTAAGTGCCCTCCTAGATGTTCCCCTGGGTTTGCACCTGATGTTGACAATGAGAATATCTAAGCCACTTCATCGGAATCAGGTGTCTCAACAGCCCTTCTTTCCCCTGTGTTCAAGGAGAAAAAGCAAGCCTAGTGATGGTTTTCTTTCTAACACACAGTAATTTCCAGTTAACCCCTGCCTCTGAGTCTTTTTGCAACTACTGAGAGCTTCTCTTTTGCATTGTTTCATTGTTTACTTACCACCGTTCCCCATAGCCTTCTCTTTCCAATTATTGCTATAATTCCATTTATTCAGTCCTACCTCAAATATCTGTGTAGGAAACTTTTTAACTCCACTCAACTCCTGCCCTTTTGGGATGACACTGAAACCCATGTCTATGCAGCATGAAGGTTAATTTAGCTCTTCATACACTTTTTTGCTAATAGAATCCATGGTGGGCTTTTTTTTTTCATCTCTGAATCTCTATTTCTAAGATTAAACCTTATTCACCACTCTGGAAATAGATAAATAAATGAACAGATTAAAAAATAACTTCAAATTTCTTTAACTCAATATGGATTGGGAAGATTTGGTGGAAAAGAGATAAGAGGCTAGAGCTCCTGATAGATGATATTTTGACTTTTCAGATTGACAGGACACATCATTTATATTTATAACAACACTATATTTGCCACAAAATACTAGATTGTATCATAAGATGAGCTCAGAAATATATGAACAGTACAAAAAGTTTGAAAGGGGAAAGTGTACAAGTTGAAATTCAGCATTGTGCTAAAGAATAGTCTAATTATACTGATATTCTATGGAAAGTCCCACTCTGGGTGATGAGCATAGATTTTTCTCTTTGAGTAACATGGAATGCAAATTGAGTTGAAAAGTTTCTAGTAGGGAATGCCCTGATTTTTCTACCAAGTACTATGAGACTTTGCACTATTGTATTTCTGCCTTTTTTTGTAATTTTGCTATTTATTTTCACCAGAATGAATTGGCAGGGCAAAGAAGGGTCCACATAGTCAATGTCACTTAGCTTATACATTTATTGTTTTTCTGACTTGACCTTTAGAGAAATGAATTAAAAGACTGTATAAACTAATAGAATACATCAAGAGGCAACAGAAGATACTATCCTGCAGTCAGAGGGCCTGGTTTCAAATTCAAACCTCTGACATTTCCTACTTGTATAATCTTGAACAAGTCACTTTATATCCTTCAGTCCCAGGCTCCCTATTTGTAAGTCTAGGGGTGGATGGCATTGAGGGAACCTTTCTGGATCTATATATAGGTCTTGTGATTTTTCCTGGATCATCTAGGAGTTTATTTAATGATTATACCACAATCATTTCAATCTCCTATACTTTGATTTCTATAATCTGGTCATCTATAATATGTTAATAACTATCTCCTTTCTCAATGGGAATAGAATTGGAAGGGGACTCAGAGGTAATCCAAAACAACTAGTAGTCAAATAGTCAAGCAATGATCAATAGTGTTATTTGTTCTTCATTCTTGAAGAGAACCATGACAGAAGGAAAGTGATGTCAAGACTTGCAAATGAATTGGATTTAAGTGAGGCAGTACTGTGCAAAGTCACCATCTTCTTTCTTTCTTCTGGAGCCATCTGAGTTCAGTGGCAAGATTTAGAACAGGATGACTGGAAATGGCTGCATGGTAAAGAAAGAACTCTGGAGAGTTAGAAGGAACCTAGAGAGGAATGAACATGACTGGCCTGGACATGTTCATTAAAATGAAATTTCTCGTAGGACAGAAGGCTCCTGAAGGAGAGAAGCATAAATGAAGCATCCCCTATGTATGTGGTGATATAATCTTTACTTGGAGACTTTTAGTAGTAGGCAATAGATAGATAGCCCATTTAACTTTTGGCAGATATGTCTGTTGTTAGAGTTTTTGATTGAATAAAAATTTCTCTCCCTTTAACTTCTACTCCCCCTAGTACTGCCCCTTGGGGCAGACGAATGCCTATTTTCTCCTCTACTAGATAATCCTTCAAATACTTGAAGTTGGACATCATGCTTCTTATAAATCTTCCTTTCTCCAAACTAAAGACTGTCAGTCCATTCAGATGGTCCTCATAAAGCTTAGTTTTGAGTACTGTAAGTGAACCTTCCTCTGAACATGCTGGAATCCTCTAAATCTTAACCTAATTCTTAATCTAAATCTTAAATTTAATTCTTAGAAAGGGCATTGAGAACTAATTGTTGATGGTCTATCCTTTCACTTTCAAGGAATATTATGAATGTTTGAGAGGAAGCTATTTCAATGTATTTGCTGCCATTAAAATTTTTATTGGTAGGATTATGACTGATTTTGCAGGGGAGGAGAAGGGTTGGGGCAGAAGGGCAGAAGATCAAGGGCAGCTTTGTTCACAGAGCTTTAAAAAATTTTTTTAGGGAGATTGTGTATTTCTTTGTAGACTTCAGGGGAATAAAAAAAACTTGAACAGGAAAACCAAATATGTGAGTGGCCTGCCTGACACAGGGCAATTGGGCAATTACCTTCTTCTGCACGGTGCTGACTGACTTCTCCATCATTTGCCCTGTCAGCAAGAAGCCGTAGTAGCAGAATCAGACCCTCAGGTTTCCAGCAGATGTAACTTCAAGTTTTTTTTTTTAATAGCAAAACTAATTTGGAAAATCTGACAATTATCCAAACTGTATTTTCAATTTCAGCTGAGATGAAGATCATATAGTTATCTTAACAAAACTGCAACTTCCTTTCAAATTCTGCCTGCCATAGAGGCTTTTTCAATACATACCTAAATAAATAAAGAACAGGAAGATTTTTCTTTTCGTGTGTGTGTGTGTGTGTGTGTGTGTGTGTGTGTGTGTGTGTGTGTGTGTCTGCCAAGGCCTTTTCCTGTTAATTTTGTCAGCCTAGTTGCTACTTAAAGCTGACTTCCACAGAGATGTGCGTATTTGCAGGTCGGCTTCATCAAACATTCATTGTTCAATACAGTGACAGCCAGTAGCAGACATACTTACTCTTTCCTTGTTTGGTTTTCTGATAGAACCTGTCAAGTACTGGTTGACTATAACTGAATTCGTCACCCTCTCAGCAAGGTTATATCTCTTCTTACTATCAAATAAGACAATAAAATAACACCATAAAAACTCTAAGACTATTTTCAGCTCCTCCCCAACTCCCAACTTGACAAGCAGATGCAGAAGAGCAGGTTTTTACCCAAATACCTACAAAGAGAGTTCATTGTTGTTGAGCAATTCTAGTCCATTTAAACATCTAAAGATTACTTCTGTGAGAGCACTTGCTCAGGAGAAGGCCTAACGAGCAAAGAAGGTCAGGAAGCAAGAACACTTCCATATTTATGTGGTGCTCAAACTGAGCAGCTAAAAAAATCTGCCAATTCAGGGGAAAAATCAATTCAAACAGTTGTTTAGCATTTTGTAGGCAAAATAACCAGTTCTTGGTTGAATTTTTAAGCCAGATTATTACTATGGGTGTAATTAGGATAAGAAAAAATAAATACTGCTAGCATTGTGCATTCATTATAGCTGACAAGGAAACACCCTGAGACTCTAGGGTGCAGACACCATGCAGGAGGCAAAAACAACACTGTCATACTTCAGGGATTTAGCTAAAGTCACACCTACCATATAGTGGAGAGTCCTAGATAGTGAAGGAGCATAGGTACACACAAAAGGGAGAGCCATAGCTCAGGTCCCATGTTTTGAGTATGTTTTCATCAGCTCCTTTGCCACTGGTAGCATATCTAAGCCACAGGGACTCCCCTGTGATCTGACTGGTTACTTTCTTCAGCTCTTCTGAGGTATGTTGTTGCAGATTAGAGTCTCTATATTATTTCACTGCTGGGATAGTTTTATAGGACTGTATGAAAGAGACCATTATCTTTGAGATCCTTCCCCAGTGGTTCCTCTTATCTAAATTTGGGTATGTCTCCCATCACCCATGTGAAACTGATACAAGGTAGATACATCTTCTCTTTGTGTCTCTGGAAAGACTGGGTCTAGCTCTCTTCGTGTAGCCTGATTAGTTTTCAATCAATAATTTGATTAAACATAGTTAGCATGTGCTGGATACTATACTAAGTAGAAGATATGCAAAGAAAGGCAAAAACCCCCAACAATTCTTGCCCTCAGGGAGCTCACATTCAAAAGAAGGAGACAACATGTACACAAGATGTACACAGTGTTAATGGAAAGTTATTTCATGGGATAGGTGCTAGCAGTGGGAAAATGAAAAATAGATTTAGTTTTCAGTTTTTTGTTTGAGAGTATGGAATTTGAGTTTCCCCAATCTTTAAAATTCTCATGGGATGAAAGTTGGGGCAGATGATAGAACCAAGCACTGATAGAATATTGAATTTCAGAGCAGGAAGAGACATTTAAAGATTATCTAGATTGATTGTTTGGCAATGTTTTCCTTCTAAGACTTTTCAGAGGGCAAAGATGTTTGTGTGTGTGTGTGTGTGTGTGTGTGTGTGTGTGTGTGTGTGTGTGTGTGTGTGTGTGTGTGTGTGTGTGTGTGTGTTATAGACTCTCTTCAAAAGAAAGGTCTGAATTCAGTCCAGGGGATTTTCTTCTCTCTGGGAATATGTATTCTGGGTACCTCTTATATTGGGACTGACTCTACTTTCAAATGTACATTTCACAGTATCAGATAAAATTTTTATTGTAAAAAATAGGTGAAAAGCAAAATGAAAATCATTGAATATTTAATTTCAATCCATTTGTTTCTGCTCAATTGCCAGCTTTAGTATGAAGCCTTTCTTGATCTTCCAACTGCTAGTGCCTTTCACCTCTTTAAATTACATATATATATGCATTTCATATATATATATATATATATATATAATTCTATTTGCATATGTTTTTACTGAAGACAAATGATGAACTCAAAAATAAGGACTATTTCATTTTTACTTTTGTATTTCTGGTGTCCAGTATATACTTACATATATATATATTAAGAGCTTAATAAAAGCTTGTTGATTGGTTGAAAGATGTAGATATAGTTTTAGAGTTATCCATAGTTTTAGATAGAAAGATTTTTATAGTGAAGACCACTTCCTCAGCAAATCCCATCCTATTCTGCTACTCTTTGCTGTTTGAAGGGATGATAGGATAGCGTTTTTTTTTAAATTTTCTTTAAACTCTTGGCTATTTCCAATGCTCTTAGGTCTTTAGCATTATCAGTTAAGGCATTAGTTTCCCAGGAAAGATGAAAGCAAAGTTTATCCTTTAGAATTCTCCCAGAAATTTGAGTCGAAAAATCTTCCAACTCCTTCTCTTTGCCTCACTTGTCATATTCTATTTTGGAGATTCTTGTTCTCTCTCTTCTCCAGAATCTTCAGTCTAATTTCAGTTGAGCTTCTACCATATATGTAGACTTTATTTTCTCCAATTTCTCAAAGGTGAAATGATTTGAGGAAAAACCAAGTATCCTAGAACTAATAATGTTTCTCACATAGTAAAAAGTTTAGTAATCTCTGTAAATAAATCCAGAAATTTTATATATTGTATACATATATATATATATAGTATTCCTATGAAACACATTCTCCTGAAATATTTATGCTAAATAAATTCATTTATAATGTCTTGCTAATAGTAGGCACTTAATTATGCTTAATTGAATTAAATACTGTAAAATATAAGTATACTGTATCATTTGTCTGACATGTTTTTCTCTGGATATATTATATTGCCCCATACTTGTAGGTACTTATTACAATGCGGTAGATTTTGCTGATGATCAGTGCTAGTTTATTATGTATTAGTCCAGGTGCTATAGCCAATTTGTGTGATTTGCTGTGGCTTACTTTCATTTCTGAGTATTTCATCTTATTTTCTATGTGGAAGAAACTGTTTTTGGACATGTTGATAGTGGCCTAATTTCTAGGTCTGTGGAGATCTTTGGGTTAATGGGACTGACTATTCCTTCTTACTGGCTAGTAGCTGCTTTTCTTTCTGAGGTTTTTCTTGGGAATGGGGAGTAGGGAAAGAAGGGGGTGTTAGCGACACTTGTTTCTACATTTAGCTTCCCTACTCCTTCAAGCCAATGACTTTCTACAGGAAAAAGGAACATACTCCAATAGTATATTCAAATTTGGATTTTTCTTCATTCATATCTTGGCACAAAATTCCAAATTGAATCTTCTCCATAGACAAATATGACATATAGATGAACCATTTGCAGGTTTCAATTATTTGTCCTACCTGTGTTCTTTCATGTATGCTTCAATCAGTTCACTTCTGGATAGCAAAGGATCAAGATGTATTGTTATTGAAGAACCCTAACTACCTTATATATTATATATATACTATTTTTATAAGCAAGTAGACTTTTCTAATCTTTAACTCTTTAACATGATGGAATTTCCCATGAGTCACCTAGATTATGCTTTTCAGTGATATCATGATTATAAACCAGAACTCTTATGTTCTGATGGGAGTTCCCTGTTAGGGAAATCAAGTCATTAGCCTCTCTCTCTCTCTGTCTCTTTACATCTCTCCTTTATGCCAAAGTCATGGCTGCTTTCCCTTTTCCAACACTACAAAACATAGTTTCACTCCCAAATCAATGTAGATGTGATAAGCCTCCTTAACATCATTCCTGGTGGCATTATGAACCTGTGTGAGACATGTCTTGTGGCTTTTTGGTCTGACTTTTTCCACATATTGAATAATAACAAATTAGAATATGTTGGATCTGCTAAGGGATGGTAAAACATCCATGTCTTAATTTGTTCTAGGTCAAATGCTTCTGGGAATAATTTGCTCTTTAAATCTCAGCGTATCTCTGAGTGGATTCTTGCAGGGGTCATTTACATTCAATTTCTCCCTCTCCCTCTCCCTCTCCCTCTCCCTCTCCCTCTCCCTCTCCCTCTCCCTCTCCCTCTCCCTCTCCCTCTCCCTCTCCCTCTCCCTCTCATCCCCCCCAGTCTTTCCCTCTTCCTCTGTCTCTGTCTATCTCTGTCTCTGAGTCTCTTGGTCTCAATCTCTTAACAATTTGGTTATCAAGAGGTCTTTTGATCCTGAATTGTGTAGGACTATGCATATATGGTTAAATGGTCAGTCAGTACTAAGGTGTTGCTGATATTCTTATGATTTGAAGTATACACTAACTCCAAAATTATGTTTATGTTCCCTAAGAAAGTTATTTAAATTGGCAGTGTTTTCCTTTGAACATTTTTGACCCAAGTCTATTCCTTTTTTTAATCAATATTACCTGCCATTTGAGACTAGAAGAGTATGTTTTTGAAGAAAATATTATTGGTTTCTTCTGACAATTCAAAAATTTTCCCCTCTCCAAAACTCTCCCCAAAAGCCATTCCTTACAACAAAGAAGTTTCATTTTAAAAGAAAAAGATGAAGAGGGAAAAAAAGTGAGCAAAAACTGATTAGTTTTTAGATCAAAGTATACAATACTTCAATTCTGTGGTCTCCCCCCTCCCTACACACACCCTCCACTTTTGCAAAAGGAATGAAGGAGATATTTAAAATATGCTCTTCATCAGAACTAGGGTTTTTCCTGATCTGGGCATCCTAAATAAATAGCTTTCAGAGCTATTACTTTTTAGGTTTCAAATAATGAAGAGGTTTACTATTTACTATAGTACCCTATTTTTTTAAAAAAAATTATTTATTTTGAGTTTTATAATTTTTCCCCTAATCTTGCTTCCCTCCCCTCATCCCCCCACAGAAGGTAGTCTGTTAATCTTTACATTGTTTCCATGGTATACATTGATCTAAGTTGATTGTGATGAGAGAGAAATCATATCCTTAAGGAAGAAAAATAAATTATAAGAGATAGAAAAATTGCATAATAAGATAACTTTTTTTTTCTAAATTGAAGGTAATAATCTTTGGTCTTTGTTCAAACTTCACAATTCTTTCTCTGGATACAGATAGTATTCTCCATCACAGATAGCCCAAAATTATACCTGATTGTTGCACTGATGGAATAAGCAAGTGCATCAAGGTTGATCATCACCCCCCCACCATGTTGCTGTTAGGTTGTACAATGTTTTTCTGGTTTTGCTCATCTCACTTAGCATCAGTTCATGCAAATCCTTCCATGCTTCCTTGAATTTCTATTCCTCCTGGTTTATAATAGAACAATAGTGTTCCATGACCTACATATACCACAATTTGTTAAGCCATTCTCCAATTGAATGACATTTACTTGATTTCCAATTCCTTGCCACCACAAACAGGGCTGCTATGAATATTTTTGTACAAGTGATGTTCTTTTCCTTTTTCATAATCTCTTCAGGGTATATAGACCCAGTAGCAGTATTGCTGGATCAAAGGGTATGCACATTTTTTTGCCCTTTGGGCTTAATTACAAATTTCTCTCCAGAAAGGTTGGATGAGTTCATAGCTCCACCAACAATGCATTAGTGTCCCAGATTTCCCACATCCCTTCCAGCATTGATCATTGTCCTTTCTGGTCATACTGGCCAGTCTGAGAGGTGTGAGATGGTACCTCAGAGATGCTTTAATTTGAATTTCTGTAATAAGTAGTGATTCAGAGCAATTTTGCTTTTGCATAGCCTTTGACCATTTGTCAATTGGGGAATGGCTTGGTTTTTTTTTTTTTTTTGAAAATTTGGCTCAGTTCTTTATATATTTTAGAAATGAATTCTTTGTCAGAAATACTAGTTGTAAAAATTGTTTCCCAATTTACTACATTTCTTATGATCTTGGTTACAGTGGTTTTGTCTGTGCAAAAGCTTTTTAATTTAATATAATTGAAATCATCTAGTTTGTTTTTAGTGATGTTCTTCATCTTTTCCTTGGTCATAAAATGCTTCCCTTTCCATGGATCTGAGAGTTATACTGCTCCTTGATCTTCTAGTTTACTTATAATATTGTTCTTTATGTCTAAACCCTGTATCCATTTTGATTTTATCTTGGTGTGGTCTAATCCAAGTTTCTCCCATACTAACTTCCAATTTTCCCAACAGTTTTTACTGAAGAGAGAGTTTTTATCTCAATAGCTGGGCTCTTTGGGTTTATCAAACAGCAAATTACTATAATCATTTCCTGCTATTGCACCTAGTCTATTTTCCTGGTTCACCACTCTATTTCTTAGCCAATACCAGACAGTTTTGATGACTGCTGCTTTATAATATAATTTTAGATCTGGTAGGCTAAGTCTCCTTCTTTTGTACTTTTTTTTTCATTGAATCCCTGGAAATTCTTGACTTTTTAATTTCTCCATATGAATTTACTTGCAATTTTTTCTAACTCATTAAAGTAATTTTTTGGAATTTTGGTTGGTAGGGAACTCAAAAGTAGTTTAGTTTTGGTAGAACTGTCATTTTTATTATATTAACTTGACCTATCCATGAGCAGTTGATGTTTGCCCAGTTATTTAAATCTGATTTTATTTGTGTGAGAAGTGTTTTGTAATTGTTTTCAAAAAGTTTTTGAGTCTGTCTTGGCAGATAGACTCCCAGGTATTTTATATTGCCTGGGGTTACTTTGAATGGGATTTCTCTTTCTAGCTCTTTCTGCCGTATCTTGCTAGTCATATATAGAAAAGTTGAGGATTTATAAGGGTTTATTTTATACCCTACTACTTTGCTAAAGTTGCTAATTATATCTAGTAGTTTTTTTAGATGATCTTTTGGGATTCTATAGGTATACCACCTGTCATCTGCAAGATTGAGAGTTTTGTTCCTTCTCTATTCTAATTCCTTCAATGTCTTTTCCTTCTCTTAATGCTGAAGCTAACATTTCTAACACAATATTGAATAGTAGTGGTGATAATGGGGCATCCCTGTGTCGCCCCTGATATTACTGGGAATGCCTCTAGCTTATCCCCATTGCGTATAATGCTTGTTGATGGTTTCAGATAGATATTGTTTATCATTCCTCCACTTTCTGGTGTTTTTATTAGGAATGGGTGCTGTATTTTGTCAAAAAGCTTTTTTTCAGCATCTATTGAGATAATCATATTATTTCTGATAGGGTGTTATTGATGATTAATTGGACTAACAGTTTTCCTAATATTGAACCAACCCTGAATTGCTGGGATAAATCCTACTTGATCATAATGTATTATTCTAGTGATAACTTGCAATCATTTTGCTAAGATTTTATTTAAGACTTTTGCATCTATATTCATCAGGGAGATAGGTCTATAATTTTCTTTCTCTGTTTTAACTCTTCCTGGTTTAGGTATCAGCACCATAATGGTATCATAGAAAAAGGTGGAGTTATGTCTTTGTCTATTTTTCCAAAGAGTTTATATAGAATTGGAACCAATTGTTCCTTAAATGTTTGATAGAATTCACTTGTGAATCCATGTGGCCCTGGAGATTTTTTTTTAGGGAGTTCAATAATGGCTTGTTGAATTTTTTTTCTGAGATAGGGTTATTTAGGTTTTTAATTTCCTCTTAATTTAATTTGTGTAACTTATATTTTTGTAAATATTCATCTATTTCACTTAGATTGCCAAATTTATTGACATAGAGGAGCAAAATAATTCTAAATTATTATTTTTTTAATTTCATCCCCATTGGTGGTGTTTACCTATTTCATTTATGATACTTACAATTTGGTTTTCTTTTTTTTAAATCAAATTGACCAAAGGTTTATCAATTTTATTGTTTTTTTTCATAAAACCAGTTCTTGCTTTTATTTATTAGTTCAATAGTTTTCTTGCTTTTGATTTTATTAATTTCTCCTTTAATTTTTAGAATTTCTAATTTAGGTTTTTTTAATTCATTGCTTTAATTTGTTCTCTCTAATTTTTTAGTGGCATATTTAGTTGTATATTTAGTTCATTGATTTCATCTTTCTCTTATTTATTCATGTAAGCATTAAAGATATAATATATCCCCTGACAACCTCCTTGAGTATATCCCATAGGTTCTGGTATGTTGTTTCATTATTGTCATTATCTAGGATGAAATAATTAATTCTTTCTATAATTTGTTGCTTGATCCATTCATTCTTTAAAATGAGGTTATTTAGTTTCCAATTAGTACTGGGTCTGTATCTCACTGGCCCAATATTGCATATGATTTTTATTGCACTATGATCTGAGAAAGATGTATTCACTATTCTTGCCTTTTTTGCAATTGATCATTAGGTTTTTATGTCCTAGTACATGGTCAGTTTTTGTGTAAGTGCCATGTACTACAGAAAAAAAGTATATTCCTTTCTATCCCCATTAATTTTCCTCCATAAGTCTAACATATCTAGGTTTTTCTAGAAATCTATTTACCTCCTTAACTTCCTTCTTGTTTATTTTATGATTAGATTTATCTAAATCTGAGAGCAGGAGGTTGAGGTATCCCACTAGTAGAGTTTTGGTGTCTATGTCTTCCTGTAGCTCTTTAACTTCTCCTCTAAGAATTTGGATGCTATACCATTGGTTGCATCATACTTAGTATTGAAATTACTTTGTAGTCTATGGTACCTGTGAGGAGGATATAGTTTCCTTCCTTATCTCTTTTAATGCTATCTATTTTTTCAGCTGCTTTGTCTGAGATAATAATTGCTACCCCTGTTTTTTTCACTTCAGTTGAAGCAAAATATATTTTGCTCCAACTTTTACTTTTACTCTATTTGTATCTCTATTCTGCAAATGAATTTCTTGTAAGCAGCATATTGTAGGATTCTGTTTTTTAATCCACTCTGCTATTCATTTACATTTTAAGGGAATGTTCATCCCATTCACATTCATAGTTATAATTACTAACTCTTTATTGCCCTTCATGCTATCTTTTTTCTGTTTGTTATTTCCCCCCTTTCCCCCCTTTATCCATATTCCCCAGTATTTTTTCTGAATATTGCCACCTTCAGTGTATTTTCCCTCCTATATCAACCCCTCCCCTTTCTTTTACCTTTCCCTTTTCCCTTTTTTCCTTTCCCTTCCTTCCTCTTAGTTTCCCCTTTTCTTTCTTCCCCATCCCACCTCCCCTTTCCCCCTTTTAATACTTTGAAAGGTAAGATAAGTTTCTTAACTTAACTGAGTGTGTGTAAATTAACTTTAAGCCAAATTTGATGAGATGAAGATTCAGGTGGTTCTCATCTCCTCCCTTCTTCCCCTCTATTACAAATAGGTCTTTTGTACCTCTTAGTACAATGAGATTTACCCTATTCAATCTCCTCCCTGCTTCCATCTCCTTACTGTTTCCCTTTTAAAGGAGGTATTGTTTTTAAATCATTCTATCTGAGTCACAGAAATATAGTACCCTATTGATATATTCCAACCTTTGCTGCTCCTGCAAGTGTTAAGACTATCAAGTGAGCTAGAGCCAATTCTCTGGTAAGTTTGTTCCTTTGTTTCTTTCAGGCATATACTGGGATTTCAATTATTGTCATAATCATATATTTCCATTTTGCCCTTGAGCCTGCTACTATTAACCAGGTTAAATTGATATGTTTTAAGGCTATTTATTTTTCTTTCATTGATGATGGTCTATTCAGAAGAAATCATAGACTCTCCATCATACTTTCTTGTATGAGAGGCCCTGTTCTCACAGAGGAACAATTTACTTTCTTTATCATTCTCTCAAAGCATCAAACATTCCCTTTTTAGGGGGCAAAATTTCTGAAGTCTTCTACCTTCTGCTTATTAATGCTAGTTAACATAAATGAGAACAGAAATGTGCTGGTAATGGGGCAACTCAGTGGCTCAATGGACAGAACACGTGCCCTGGAGTCAGGAGGACCTGAGTTCAAATTTGGCCTCAGACACTTAATGAACCAGCTGTATGACCTTGGGTAAGTCACTTAACCCCATTGCCTTGCAAAAAACAAAGAAAAAAGAAGTGTGCTGGTAAATGTTGAATATCTAGCTTTCTGAAAAAAAGTATGCAAGTCAAATATTTAATCTGCATTATTAAAATTACTAACACTTTTTCTATCACTTTCTTAAATATAGACAATCAATAGAATAATAATTCTATTCCTAATTTATAGCATTTATATATTTCTGAGATGTAAATGCTCACAGTGAAAATTTAGTAATCATTTTGATCCAGTTTGAGATCACCTGTCATGAGATGATTGGCAAGGTTTCCTTTCATATCTTCAATATCCTCAATAATACATACTAAAACCCCAAAATATCTTTAGTTCATGATAATCCTTTGGATACATCCAGGCAGTAAGTACTTCTAGTGTTCAAACCAGGGTCTGCTTCTTGATGAGATACATATATTTAGTAAATTCTTTACAAAATATGTGAATGGATAGCATCAACCTATTTCCTTCAGAAGTTTTTTTTTTTCCCATTGATCTTTCAATGCCCTTTTCAATGTCTTTTCAAACACAACCAGGTCCTTGGGAACTCCTTGTCTGAAGCAGCAAGTTGAAGTAGCAATATACTCTGAGGGAAAGATAGGATGCAGAATGTACCAGGCAAGGCAAACAAACACCATTAATTTGACCATTATTAGACCCTAATGGAGACAGCCCAGAACCCTGAATCCAAGAGCCTTGGAAACAGCCAAATTTTAGCCTAGTGCCATTCAGGCATCATCCTGTGAAGCAACACCTGTGGAGGTGCAACTCAGCAACTACTCTTGCAGATGCCACAGCCTGGGCTGCTGAAAAGCCAGAAGAGAAAGTTCTTGCTACCAGATGGTATTATCAAATGGTCCAATATCAAGAACTAATATGATTTCATCAGTAGAAATCACATGTAAAAAGAGGTATTACCATCTGTTTTGCTACTGTACCTTAAATACTATGGGAAGCTGAAACCTTTTATGTCTTCCATTAGAAATGAACTCTTTGAGAGCAGTACTTTGTACAAAAGTATGTACTTAATATACATTAGATTCATTCAGTTTTTTCAGTTCTCTATTGTCTACATAAATATGTGTGTACAAATATCTGCATATATATATATGTGTATATATATATATATATATATATATATATATATATATATATATAAAATTTTCCAGGCATTCTTTTGTTGAGTTGTAAAAGGATTAGAGCAGTTAGTAATAGTGTAACTGACTAGAAGATAGGACACTTTTTGGGATGAGTTGACTACTATTGGAATGGTCAGGTATTCACAGAGGTAAACGATATGGTGCTCCTTGTACTTCCTATTTACTTAATGGAAACTCTAAAGGTAAAGCAATGAGCTTCTTCCTTAGGTTATATTTCCTCTTTTCAGGCACTAGGAACTCCAAAATCAAAGTTCTAAGGATAAAATAATGATGACATATGGACCCACCTTGAAGTGCTAAATTGTAGATAACTTCTGTGTCTCATCACACTTTTTTTTTAATCCTCTCCATAATTTCTGTATAGGAAGCATGGGCAATTAGAGATGAATAGGCTTACTGCCTATTGTTTCCAAGGGAGCATTCTGAAGAGGCTTGAGTTTGCCCTAATTAAAGAAGAAACTCTAGGAATAACATTTGAATATGAGTGTAGAAGGCAGTCGAACCAACCTCTATTAATATCTTGGAATTCCACATGTGCAGATATGGAATTCCACTATATACAGAGAGTCTGAATCGAAGAGTCTTTTTTCACTAAAGGTATAGAAGACCAGGCTTTTTCAGAAGTTTATAAAGGCATGTTGCATAAGGGCAGTTAGGTAGCACAATGGATAGAGCACTGACCTTGGAGTTAGGAGGACAGGAGTTTGAATCTGGCCTCACACACTTGATACTACCTGTGTGACCTTGAGCAAGTTACTTAACCCTGATCACCTCACATGCAGGTCCATCTCCTGTAATCCTGCTTCATATCTGGACCCAGAAGGTTCTAGAGGAGAAAGTGAGGCTGCTGACAATATAGCAACCTCTTACTAAAATCCTCTCACTTGTCATGGTATCACCTCTCTTGATGACATGGTCTTTTTTGAGAATGAAGGACAAACATCATCATGCAAAGCCTCAGTTATAGTTGTCATTTGAATCTGTTAACCAGTATAGCTTAGAAATCTCTCGATCTTTACAATTACTGTTGTATATGGTGGAATGTGTTCTGAAGAACTAGGTTCAAAGATACTCATTGGTTGGAATAGTCCCACCCCCACCAACTTGTTTATCATACTCTGTCCATTGAACTGAAATTTTTGCTAGTATTAGTGTTGGTATTCTTAGTTGCAGAAAGAATTTAATTGTTCACCTTATTCACTGTGGTGGGAGAAGGCTAGTTAATCCATCCTTGAAGGTTTTCTAAAAAAAATTCCATTTAATTGGTTAATTTCCTTGACCCCCAAGGAAGATTGAACATCCCTAATTCCAGCAGAATTAGAAAATTGAACAGGATTTGGAGTTAAATCTTTACATTACATACTTAATTAGTCAGTTCTAACTTAATATTGGCAGGTATTGGTTGTTTGATTTCTTCAAAAAACTCTCTACTGACTTGTGGTTTCTCTTCCTCCTTCCTTCCTTTCTACTTTTTTCCTGTTTTTTCCTTCTTCTCTTCTTCCTTTTCCTTCTCCTTTCTCCTTCCCTCTCATGCTGCTCTCCTTCTCTATCTCCTTCCTCTCCTTTCTACTCTTTTATTTCTTTTCCCCTTTACCTTCTATTCCCTTCTTCAGTTGTTAGTAACTCCTATTTTTTGGCTTTTCATAGTTGCCATAATAAGAATTAATTATTTATAATCCCTGCAAACCCTTGAGTAAGTTTACAACAGTTCATTTTATAATCACTACTCTAAGGCAAAATTTAAACTTTTCTTCTGGTTTGTGGTTAAGAACTTGTCATAAAGTTTCTCAGGACTCCATAGTTTTAGGGTGATTAACCAAGATGCTCAGGTATGAATGTATTATAGAAATTTTTCTGAGGAATAAATTGTTTAGTTATTTTTCAATTATGTCCAATTCTTCATGAGTTCATTTGAGGTTTTCTTGGCAAAGATATTGGAGTGGTTTGCCATTTCCTTCTCCAGTTCAATTTACAGATGAGGAAATTGATGTAAACAGGGTAAAATAACTTACCCAGGGTCACACAGTTAGTGTCTGAGGTTGATTTTGAACTCAGGTCTTCCTGTTTTCAAATCCAGCACTTCATTAAGTGGGCTATCTAGCTGTTTAGGAATAAACAACACATCAAAAACTGACCTTCTAGTGACTTTCTAGCAGTTTTATTTCTGATATAAGACATTCTTGTGGCACCTTAGAAACATGAAAACTAGGTAAGGATGTCTTCTTTCCTTCTGGAGAAACACTATCTTCTGAGAATGAGGTAATTTTTCTCTACGTGATCCACTGGGTGGGTGTGCAGTTGTAACAACTGTCTTTTAGATTGTTTATAAAGGAAGCACAAGATGGGAGCTAAAGTTATAAAGTACCCTTTCATTGAGCTCAGTATCCTATGGAAATTCCATAATATGTAAATATGTTTGTTGCCAAAAAAAACCCCCCAACATTCATAGACATAAACAATTACTTTAAAAGCTATTCATATATGAAACTGTGGATCTGCACTTTCTATTCTATTTAAACTTAATTAAGTTTTTAAAAATTTGTTTATTTTCTCCCCTTTAGAACTTTTTTCCTTTTGAGCATTTTTCTAGATTTTATTATTATAATTATTTATAATGATGATTATCAGAGTTATAGTCAGCATCTAGATGTTTATATACATATATGTTATATCCTGTTTGACTTGTCATATGTTTTTCTTTGTATTCTTTTTTTTTTTTTTTTTAGTTTTTGCAAGGCAATGGGGTTAAGTGGCTTTCCTGAGGCCACATAGCTAGGTAATTATTAAGTGTCTGAGGCTGGATTTGAACCCAGGTACTCTGACTCCAGGGCAGGTGTTCTGTCCACAGAGCCACCTAGTCGCTCCTCTTTGTATTCTTTACAACTATTACTTCATATATAAATCCATACTAAGTGTCTGAGGTCAAATTTTGAACTCAAGTCCTCCTGACTCCAGGGCCAGTGCTCTATCTACTGTACCACCTAGTATCCAGGACCACTTCCAGTTGTCCTGATTCATATCTTGCCACTGGATCCAGATGACTCTAGAGGAGAAAGTGAAGCTGTTGACTTAGCAGTGCGCTTCTTCCCTCCCTGCTTCCCCTCCTCCTCATTCAAATCCAATTCACAGGCTTGTCATGGCATTACTTCCCTGATGCTGTGATAATCTTCAAAAATGAAGGACAAAAACATTACATAAATCTATAATAATATTCCATTACAGCAAGACATCACAAATTGTTTAGTCTTTCTCCAATCATTGGGGATATGGGCTGTGTTCCATTTTTTTGTGGCAGTGTTGCTTTTTGATCCTATCAAACCATCCATCAGTTATGATTCTATTAATGGCATAAAGGTGATATCCTTTGACTTCCCTTGTTATTCAAATAGAATTAGAAAGAGGGAGAGAGGGTTGAGGAAATAAAGGAGCACTTGCTACATATACATAGAATATATTTTATTTAATACTGTCTTAAATAGTCAAACCATTTGTAAATAAAACATTTCTTTTGATTGCTTCAAATATTTTCTTTCAGTTTAAGAAGAAACTCAAGTGTTTTAAAAATATTTCCACACATTACTTTCAATAAGGGAAGTTCCCAAGTGGAAACAACTAAAAATGTTTCTAAAATTGTATAAGCTGTTATAGAAGGTTGTCTTGCTTGGTTTGATTTTTTTTCTCCCTTTATAAAACACAATTTCGAGTAGCACAATTTCAGGTAATACAGAGAACAGAGATTTCCCCAAAGCTCTTGCAATGCATCTCTTTGCCCATAGAGACATAGACAACCCACTTCAACTTGTTTCTTCTATTTTTTCTTTCTATAGATAGATAAGAGGGGCAAGTCAGAAGTATCTTTTAAGTATAACAACAACTACCACCCCAGGTTTGTTTACTGGTCTAAGCTATGATACTGTCGGACAATGGCACCAAAGATATTTGCAAGAACAAGGCAATATCCTTCCATAACATCCCAAATCTCCCTGACCATAGCCTACCAACCACAAATTTATCCTTGATATCATTTATATTTCTAGTTTGCATCTGTAACATCAGTTCAACCATCAATCAGCAAATTTTTATTAACTACTTACTCTGTCCGAAGTGCTGGGAATACCAAGATCAAATCAAAATTTTGCCTTGTTTTCCATGCCTTCCATGCTACTGAGTGAACATAGAACAATTACACTGATAAATAAGTATAGGATAATTTGAAGTAGAGGGTTCACTAATAACTAGACAAGATCAGGAAAGGATTAGGAAGAAAGTTGCACCTGAGTTGAGCCTTCAAAAATGGAAAAAAGAGAGTGAAATGAGGAAAGAGCAGTTTATAGGCAAGACAAACAACCTGTGCAAAAGCAAAGGAGGTGCAGGATACAACAATGGCTTTGGAGTCAGGAAGACAGGAGTTCAAAGCCTACCTCTGACACTTACTTAGCTGTGCGACATTGGGAAACTCTCTTTACCCCTATTTTTTTGCATCTAGTACAATCTGCAGTCATGCTGATTCATATCTGGTCACTAGACCCAAATGGTTATGGCATAGAAAGTGAGGCTGGTACTTAGCACAGTCCCCCTCACTCAAATACAATATTTATGTGCTGATCTTGGCATCAATTCCCCTGATGTCAAGGTCTTTTTTCAAGAAAGCAGGACAAAAACAATATCATAAAACATCAAGTTAAGAGATAGAATCCCAATTTTAAAAGATATTATTGGTATTATTATTATTATTATTATAATACATTATGAAGATCATGATTTGACATTAGCTATATGGAAAATCCCACCTGGAAATATATAACTTCATTGAGTCAGTCAAGTTTTTTGATGCTTAAGAATACAAATTTCCAAAGTAAAAAGGTATCTGCCTTGTTTTGTTCCCTTTCCTACCATCTCTGAAAGAAGGAATCTGCCTTCCCGGGCTGCTTGCCCTACTTAAGGGAGTAATTATTTTAACAATAAAAGCTGATTGCAAACACTGAGTACAAATAGGCCATCAAGCAGGCTCACCCATTAACCCTTAAAATGCTGACTTTCTCAGGTTTCCAATGTAATACAGGTCCAAAAACAAAAAAACAAAAAACAAACCCAGAAAAGTAAGTCCTTTAAACTGCTTACTATTAAAACATGACATATACAACTCATGGTGTGTTTCATAGGATTTTTTTCCTGATCTTTGGAAATGGAGTCAAAAGACCTGGGTTCAAATCCTGCCTTTGAAGTTTCTCATCTGTGTAATCATTTCTACCTCAGTTTCTTCATCTGTAAAATGATAGATTCTGAGATCCCTTCTATCTCCAGATCCATGATATAATTTAGGGAAATTTAGGTAGGTATTTTTAGGGATAGAAAAAAATTAGGATTATAAAGTGATTTTAATTTTAACTATTCATTTCCAAATATTAGAATTACATTTTTGGACCTTGCTGCATTCAGTTAATGACATGAAATTAAGACCAGTTATGACTGTCTAGTGATATAGGAAAGCCTCAATGTGTCCTTATCATTTGCCTTATTAACTGCAGGAAACACAGTTCAAGAATGAATATTAAATACTATTTTGTTTTCTGAAGGTAAGAGCTCTTGTCTTAGAGCTGTTGCTTGGTGCTAAATGCCTTTTGAGATAGTTGCTCGGCTCTTATGTTACAGTGTAAAGAGCTGAATGTACTCCACTACTTATCCAGTGAAATATAACATGTTGTCTTCCTTCTGTTCATTTCTGGGCCAACTTTTTATCATTTATAGTATCTTTCCTAGACATAAACTGGTGGATTAAATCCAGGGGATGGTCATCAATGTTTGTCCAATCATGTTTGGGACAATAAGCATTCATAAAATATGTGTCAGATGGATTGGTTAGTCTTCAGGCACAATTGTGCTAATTGTCATCCATTTGGCATTACCTAGTTAGATTGTTAAACTGAATTCTTTGGAATTTAGAACTGAGGAGTCTTTCTATGGTTGCTATAGGTATTTAGTGTTTCTTTTGAGAACAGTTTGTTCACCAGACATCCTCTATGACATCCTCTATTCACCAGACATCCTCTATTCCTTGGCAAGCATACTTCTCTCTCACTTAATAGTGATGGTTAGCCTATTCCTAAAGAATGTTTTCTGTGTCGTACCCATGAAGAAATATTGTATGATCTTAACCTATGAATTAGCGCTATCTTGTTCAAGGACAGTCTTTAAGGCTTAATTTTGCTCAATTAAGCCAAATACTTTAAAAAATAAATTTTGACATTCTTTGTTTTTTATGTAATTTATATTTGCCTGTGTACCACCACCTTACATCCCTCATAACAAGGATTGAAAATGAAAAAAAATAGTTCATAAAAACTAACCATCACTTAACAAAATCCAACAATTGTTTTCAGGGTTCTACATAGTCTCACCTCTCTGCAAAAAAGTGGTGAGAGATACTTTTTCATATTAGTACTTCACAGTGAAACTTGGTCAAAATAATTCATAGATTTCAGATTTTGTGATTTTTCTGTTATTGTTTACATTAATGTTTTTGAAATTCTTATGTGTAGAATATATCAAAAGTCTTAGTGCTTTAAGCTTTAAAAGATGAAAATTATACTCAGACTTTTGAGACAATTTATAGTGTATTCCTGTTTTTCCTAATTTAACTTTGTATCAGTTGATAATTTCCCATGATTGTCTATATTCTTTACATTAATTTTTTAAAAAGAAATAATATTCTTTTATTTTCATGCACCAAAAACCCTATTCCCCAATATATGAATGTCTGTTTTATTTCCAGTCCTTTATTATGAAAAGTGATATAGATACTTTGGAGTATACAGAGTTTTTCTTTTTGTTGTTAATTTCCTGAGATTTGTGCTCAGCAATGAACCTTTGGTCATAAGATCATAGATTTGGAATTAGAAGGGGCCTTAGAGTTTTTCAAATCCAACTTACCCACTTTACAATTAAGAAAACTAAGAGAAGTTAATGACTTTCCCAGAGTTACCCAGTTAATACATGTCTGAAGTATGATTTGAACTCGGATCTTCCTGAGTCCAGTCTCCATTCACTGTGCCATGTAGTTTTCCTCTGCAATTATAGGATAAAAAGGCAGAATGGACTCAAGAAATCATCTTGTCTTATTTCACTTTGCAGTTGAAAAAAAATGAGATCCAAAAAGTTTAAGTGGTTTGTCAGAGTTCATTGAAGTATTAAGTGACAAAGTCCAGATTTGAACCTAAAATATTGACTTTATTTTTTTTAATTTTTATTTGTTTAAGGCAATGGGGTTAAGTGACTTGCCCAAGTCACACAGGCAATTACTAAGTATCTGAGGTCAAATTTGAACTCAGGTCCTCCTGACTCCAGGGCTGGTGTTCTATCCACTGTGCCACCTAGCTGCCCCCTAAATCATTGACTTTAAATTAAGTGCTCTTTTTCCTTGTACTAACTGCTTATATGAATATGCCCAAGACTAAGGATATTTAGGTCACTTTATTTGAATAAGTAGACATTACTTCTCAGAATGATTACATTAATTCACAGCTCTACTAACTATGTATTCTTATCCATTTTCCCCAAATCCTTTCAACACTATTTATATCTTCTGTAATTTTTTGCCAGTTTGCCTGTATATAAGGTAAAAACTACATTTATTTTAATATTATTAATTTGGAGTATACTTCCATAAGGGTTTTAGTAGTCATATATCTATGTCTATATAAACAGATATATAAATAAATATGAATAATATCCAATTACATGCATGCATATAGATTTATATCTAGAGCTATAGATACATCTCTGTGTGTATAAATGAAAATGTGTGCACAAAGATAGAGAAATAGATGATATAAAATTATTTCTATTTGATCTTTCAATATAGCCTTTTAAAAGATTTCTTTCCAATTATTTTTTCTTAAATTGGTTTTGATATGAATTTGCATTCCGTTCAAGGGAAGAAAGAACTGAAACATAAGGAAAACTTTTAGTTCTTCACTTACTTTTATTAGAAGTTTAAAAAAACAAGCAGCTAGGTGGCACAGTGGACAGAGCACCAGCCCTGGAGTCAGGAGGACCTGAATTCAAAGCTGACCTCAGACACTTAATAATTACCTAGCTATGAGACCTTGGGCAAGTCACTTAACCTCATTACCTTACCAAAAAAAAAAAAACAACAGAAAAAGCAGTTTAAAAAACAAACAAACTCTAGAAACTTTCATAAATGGTTGTATAATTGTTTCAGGCAAGAGATAGTAAGTCTCTGTTTTGAAGGTGAAGATAGAAACCTTAATCTGCGACAGTATCTAGAGACAGTCAAAAAGGTGGGGGACAAACCTTGGAAAGAAAAGAAGAAAAGTTCATAGGAACTGTCTGACCAAGGAGTTAACAAAGATCAACAAATTTCCCCAAGTGGTCTGGAAAAATTGTGAAGTACATAGGAGAATTCCAGGCTGTTCAGATTTCCTCTACAGACATCACCTCTAATATCACCTCAAAATGAAGATAGAGTGGGAGAAATAAAGTGATAAAAGTACTTGGTTTTCCTTAGACAACTTGAGAGGATGTGGCTAGTAAACCCTTGTTTCCACAATTCCCCATATCAGTTCTCTTTCCCTCATGATCAAGCTTCTACAATTAGGTGTATGTAAAAATTGAATGAGTTGTCTGGGGAGGTAGTGGTTTCCATCTCACTAGATGGTTTGGAGTAGAGGTAAAATAATTACCATCCTGGTGTGTTGTAGAGGGAGTTACATTTCTAGGTCTAACTTGGACTAGGTAACAACTGAAGCCCCCTCCAGCACTGAGATTCTGTGAATTCTCGATCAGTACATTCATAGCAGGAGGGGTAGTTCAGAATCACTTATGTTAGAATTGAAGTAGAGATTGGTTTTTTTTTTTAAAATTTAAAAATTTTAAATTAAAAATTTAAATTAAAAAAATTTAAAAATTTTTAAAAAAATCATTGATTGATTCTTTGATCTTTGGAATATTATTAAACACTTATTTTGTACATAGAACTGTGCCATTCATCGTTGGCAAGGGATATAAAGAGCTTGGTTTTTGCTAGGCAGATTAGACATGAATGAATGAAAAGTTCAAATAAGTTTCAATGAATGATATGAACAGTAAATGATATGAGTTCAGAGGAGGGAAGTAGAATTGTCAGATAGAAAGGTTAGAGAAACTTTCATGGAGGAAACATTTTTAAAGACTGTGTTAGCATTTGTTTGGTTAGAGAGGATTGGGGAATGTAGGAGGGTGATGAGCCAGCTCACACTAAGAACCACATGCTTTTGTGATCATTTACACCTGAATAATTGGCAAATGTTACAAATAAAGATTTGATCTATTATTTTGTTGATTATCTAGATTTAAGAAAGTAAAGATATAAAATGCTAATTATGTATATTAAATTTAAAAGTATTTCATGAGGTTTTTTTTTTAAAGCTGGTTGTTAAATATTTATCAGCACCTTCTGTAGTGGTGGTGTTACAGGAATGAATTAAGATACTTAGATAAGAATGCATGATGTGTGTTTAGGAAATAATAGTTTGGATGAGGCATGGTATGTATGTTGAAAAGTAGGATCTCTTTCTCCCATTACCCACCCTCTCACTAGAGCTGTAACTAGGGCATGGGCAATCAGGGTTTGTATCCAGGCTGCCAAAATTTAGAAGGCACTAATGTTACTTGGGGCGCTTAAGCAGATTAGAAACAATAGCACTTAGAGCCTAGTTCCTAACACTAAACAGCTAAAATTGGAAGCAGATGGTGTACTTCCTTCTCTTGGTGGCTACATCCTGGGTGATTATTTGACAGGTGTGGAAGTATTTTGGGCTATGTGCACAAAATTGCTAATTTCATCTCTGTTCATTGCCATTAGATTGCTTGCTCCTTGAGAGCAAGCTCTATGTACTATCTAGCTTTGTCTCTCTCTAGAGCTTAGCAAGTGTCTTGCAAAGAGAGTTTATAAATGTACATTAAGTCAAATTCAATTGGATTGGATTGAGGTTGAGCAGAAAGGTACAGTCAGATAATGACAGGGAAAAGTTCTAAGCAATGGAAATAATTGCTGATGTGGAATTTCTTAGCTCTTAGAAAGATTTAAGGAAACATATAATAAAGAGAAATCATGGTTTCATGGGCACAAATCAAAAATGTTGCAAAATATGCTCCGCACTCTTTCTTTACTATGCAAAATGGGAAAAAACGGAAGATATTTGAGGTGACTGGGATTGTTTCGTTTCATGTCTTAGTTTTCCCAACACCTGGTATTGAATTTAATTCAATTATGATTCTACAATGATCTGGGGATATATAAAGATGGAAGTCTTAAAGTTTAGCTATTTATTCATATTCATATTATACATTTCTTATACTGATTAGAAAATATTACCCTCCTCCTCCATTGTAAAAACAAAGAAACTTGAATGAACTTAAATAATTCTTAGGATTGTAGATTTAAAGCTGGAAGGGACTTCAAAGGTCATGTAGTTCAATTCCTCATTTTACAGATGAGGAAACTGAGGTCCAAAACATTAAGGAACATGAACATGTTCAATGTTGAGTATATAGACAGGATATAAACTCAGGTTTTTTGACTATTGATGCAGGCTCTTTTTACTGTACCCCATCCTTCTCTTTATAATGGTATCAAAGAAAAATATGCAAACAAAAATAACATAATACCATCAGTGAGTTAACATTAAGTCCTAGAAAATTTATCAGAGGAGTTATGAGCAAGTGAAAATGGGGAACGGTTAGAATGGAAGAACTTTAAAAATTTAATGACAGCATTCCCCACTGCAAATGCTATATAATGCAATCGCTACTGTCTCCAAAGGATTTGAAGTACTCAGAAATGGTTAGTACATGGCATAGTTTTGTCACTAGAGACAGGTGACATGCTAAGAATGCTGCCCCATTTGGGGATGAAAACTACCACTTACTGGGAGTTTATTTGTAATGAAAAGGGCTTTTCCTACATGAAAGCACATCTTTAAAGCTCCACTCCCCCCCCCCCCAATATAGTTGCAGTGAGGTCTCCTGTGTGCTCTTAACAGCTGAGTTCTTCTATCTTGTATTTACTAGAGGAAAAATTTCAAACTTTCTTCCTCATGCTCTAATATACATTGTCCTCTAGTCCTGCAACTAGTTTACATGGTCAATAGCATACTTTCTGTTGCATATGTGAAGTCAAAATAAAGTGTGTAGTTTAAGCATATTAGTCCATTAGATCACCTCAGAAGCAAAAAAGACATATTTATGCAGTGAAGATTTTTTCCATTTATCCTGAAATACTTGCATAATTTCAACTCCCTCTTGTATTATATCTTGATATAATTGTCATTTTTATGTTATCCCCTCCGAAGATATTACTGTTCACATGGCAGGTGCTCCAAAAATACCTGTTGCTTGAATAATTTATTTTTGGAATGATCATCTTCCAAAAATTGGACTGGGAGAATAATTTTTGCAAGCTCATTCTAAAAAGTGATGAAGGCTGAAGTGGAGCAACTAAAAGAATCTTTGAAGATAATTATCAACAAGAAAAATAAGAACATTTTTGGAAAATTTTCTTACTGTTACTCTCTGTTGGTCATATTTTCCACAAAGCAAGGGCAAAGTCTATGGTATTACGGTGGATTTAGGGATAGGAAAAGTCAAGTGAGTTGCCCAGGGTCAGAAATCCAATATAAATCCAAAGTGAGAATTTAAACCCAGGTCTTCCTAGTTCTACATAGTATTATTTGTTGTTATTGTTTAGTTATTTCAGTGGTAATTGACTCACTGTGACCCCATTTGGGTCTTTTTTTTTGACAAAGATATTAGACTGCCACAGTACAGGTGATATAACAATAGTTGACATTTATATTGTGCTTTAAGTTTTGCAAAGGATTATCTAGGATTTGTTCTTCATAGTAACCCTGTGAGATAAGAATTATAGGGATCATCACTATCATTTTTTTTAACAGATAAAGAAACTGAGAGACAGTGAGGTAAAGTAACTTTCTCTTGTCATACAACTAAATGGAATCTGAATCTTCAAATCAAGAGAGATATTTCTCAAATAATTTCAGTACCATTAATCTTGTATCCTATTCCTGTTATGTGGGTGATGAATCTGAGCCACAAGGATTAAGTTGCCACTAGGCACATTAATTAGTGACAGATTCATTACTAGAATGCTTTTTAGGGGGGGCTGTTGTATTGTTTCATTCATGTTCAACTCTTCATGATCCCATTTGAGGATTTTTTTGGTCAAGGATACTGAAAGGGTTTGCCATTTCCTTCTCCAATACATTTTACAAATGAGGAATTGAAATTTGTTCCTTGAAATCTAAGTATAGGTCTGAACAGTTAGTTTTAATATGGACCAGGACACTCTTTATTTTTATTTTTGTAATCACAGTGCCTTGGCAGGTACATAATAATACTTATTGATTTACTGAATGATTGCCATTCCAGTGTACTTTCATATAGTGATAGATATTGCTCAAATGCTTTTTACCATTTTTAAATACCTTTAATTTGATAAGTTAATTCTCTTCTATGTGTTCTTTGTTTTTTATTGATTTGAAATCATCTCATAATTATAGTAGTCCACATATCATATTTTTATAAAAGGATGGATGTGTTATTGAATTATTTAGTTACCTTTAAAGTAACAAGATAATCCACTCTAATATCTTTGTCAGATGGAAACAACATCTGTGAAAGATTTGAATTAATTGTGAAAAAGACTTAGAAATTTCTTCTGAATCTTATAAATCTTCTTCTGAATGACAATTAGGCTTTAGATAAGCATAAAAATTACCAATAAATTTAGAAGTCCTTGAAGGTCATCAGAAGAAGTGAAATGAACATAGGAAATATCTTTGAACTGCTTGACAAGATTGGTCATATTGAATGAAATAGTAAGCAAATTTAGAACCTTGGATCTGGCAGCTTAATAGTTGTAAGCCTTTAGCCAAACCCTTGAGAAGATATTGCTTAAATGGGAGTGGATGAGCTAGATTTCTTTTGTTTTGTTTTGTTTTTTCAAGGCAATGGAGTTAAGTGACTTGCCCAAGGTCACACAGCTAGGTAATTAAGTGTCTGATATCAAATTTGAACTCAGGACCTCCTGACTCCAGGGCCAGTGCTCTATCCGATGCACCACCAAGCTGCCCTTGAGTCAGACTTCTTGCACTGGATCAGAGCATGACCTAGTGAACTTTGGAGGGTTAGGGAATTTTGAACTTTCCATTGACATTCTAGTCTAAGTAATGTCCTTGGAATAGTAGGCAGTTAAGGTAACAGTACATAGAGCGGTACTCTGGAAGACATAGATTTAAATTTAGCCTTGGACACTTACTAGCTAGTATGAACCTGGGTAAGTCACTTAAATACTATTTGTTTGCTAATCTGTAAAAAAGGGATAATAATAGCAGTTACTTGCCAGGGTTGTTGTAAGGATCTGAGAGATACTAATTATAAAGTACAGTTTCTGGAACATAGTAAATGCTATATAAATGTTAGCTATATTATTATTCTTATTATTTTAGCTAACATTTATATAGCACTTACTGTATTATTATATAGCACTTTATTATTATTATTATTATTATTATTTTATTACTCCTACCTTCCAGGGTTATTGTGAGGATCAAATGGTATACTATTCATAAAGCACTTTACAAAACTTAAAATGTATACATTTTAATGTATGCTATTATGATGATGATTCTTGGTTGATACATTATCTGCATTGGCAGCTATAGACAAATGAGAACTAGACACAATTTCAAAAGTCTAAAAACGTTCCCAGCAGAAAGTCTATGCTAAAACCAGAAGAACATTGTACACCATAACAGCAACATGGGGGTGATGATCAACCTTAATGGACTTGCTCATTCCATCAATGCAATAATCAGGTACAATTTTAGAGTAACTGCAACAGAGAATACCATCTGTATCTGGGGAAAGAATTGTGGAGTTTAAAAAAAAGACCAAAGACTATTACCTTCAATTTTCTTTTTAAAAGTTGTCTTATATATTACATAGTTTTGCTATCTCTAATATTTTATTTTTTCTTCAAGAATATGTTTTTTCTCTCATCACATTCAATTTTGATCAATGTATAGCATGGAAACAATGTAAAAGATTATCAGACTGCCTTCTGGGGGGGAAGGGAGAGGGAAGGAAGGGTGGGGGAAAATGTCTAAAACTCAAAACCTTACCAAAAATGATAGGTAAAAACTACTATTGTATATCATTGGAAAACAAATAAAATATTTATATAATTAAAAAAAGAAAGTCTGTGTTATGCCTAAGGAGAACTTCATGAGAGCTCTCTGGATGAATCTTTTAAGACGTATCCTATCTAACCTTCCTGTGTATGTTATACTGGAGGAGAATGAATCAAAGACGTTTTCTGGGGGGGGGGGGTTGGTGGTAACTGGGAATATGTCATATCAGCTTACTATATAACAAGTACTTACTATATTGTAATGACTATACTTCTATAGTATAAATATAGAATATTTAAGTATATGTAGAATATATAAGTATAGAATACACTTATACTCTTTTATAACATCTTAATAAATATCCCTTTCTAATAGCTAATTAAGCATGGCTGACTATTTTATAACAATTAGTAATAATGAACAGGATGTACATTACTAGGAACTCATGAATTGTAATTTTATATAATTATACTGCCCCACCCCCCCTTCACCCAACCCTCCTAAACCCTTTAGGGATAATCATTAGAATTCTGAGGAAAGGGGCAGTAGTTTCCTTCTGGGGACACAATCTGCCAAAGTAAGCATGAGTAGAAATAGTATATCCAGATCATTTACCACATTTATAAAGGAAAACTTTAGAAATACCTCCTTGCAATTTTCTTCTTTCTTCTTTGATCAGAGTTAGACTGGGAGTGAGTAGGGAAGATTAGGAAATTTTCTGGAGTAGATTGAGGGATCGATCATTGGCTTCCTAGGAAAACTGTAGAATACTGAATCCTCTATAATATTCCTCTTGCATACTTTAGTGTTTCTAATTCTGTATTTTTGGAGATATAATTCTTTATACTAGAATTATAAGAAAGTCTAATGCTCAATTGTGTAGATGTATTGAAATAAGAGGTGTTGAAAGTTACTTAAGAAATTGACTTACTGGAAAGGTCTGACCCCAAAAGTCACATTTTCCTGCAATTGTATACATTCTAGACCAGAAACTATCTTTGAAATGCTATTCTAAGTTTAATGGCAGATTTTTCTTTCTCATTACTCATCCTGACTTCTCTTTTCCCAGTTTCCTCTTCTGTCTCCTCCTTAAAATATACAGTTATGTATGGATTTTTGTAAATGTGGGCTAGGCTAGTGAGTGATGAATCATTTACTTTGAAGGAGATGTACTGTGGTGAGTTTCCATCCTCCCAGATGCAAAGAAGAGGATGGAGTTTATTATTTCTTTTTTTTTTTTTTAGTTTTTTTTTTTTTTTGCAAGGCAAATGGGGTAAAGTGGCTTGCCCAAGGCCACACAGCTAGGTAATTATTAAGTGTCTGAAACTGGATTTGAACCCAGGTACTCCTGACTCCAGGGCCGGTGCCATCTAGCCACCCCAGTTTATTATTTCTTAATGGATCTTATGGATCCCTACTGCTCTGGGTTCTTACTCATTGTCTTGTAGGGATTTTAAGTGGTAATTATCCATCTTGGTTACTTAACCCAATCAAGTTAAAAAACAAACAACTGAGAATTTCTTCAATTAATCCAGATTTCAGATATTTATTTGTCTACCAGCTAATAGACCAGTAAAAGGATTGCAAAGCATTTAGCTGAGATAGAAATAAATAAAAAAAGTAACATAACAAACTCTATTACATCTTTAAATGAGGACAGTTTCAGTCCCTTCTAGAGTAGTTTGGAAACTGAGTTCCTTCAAAAGATAAAAGATTAGATAGGACAAAAAATAATCATAGTCCTTTCTTAACCAGAATATCAAGGTGGGGATTAGTTTTGGTTGCATGATAGATATATAGATAGCCTTAGCATCATTAAATAAAAAAACGAAAAAACAAACAAAACCAATTCCTGTCAGAATCTACTGTCAGTTGTTACTTGTCACTCACCTGGCTAGTTCCAATCTCCTTGGTCGTTTCTGACTTGGCTTGCATTGCCTTGGGCAATAACTCATTTCTCTCAGTTTGTAATCAGATTTGTGCAGCTGGTTCAACTAGTCTCTCCCTGCTTGTGGTCATGAACCCTGACAGAGACCTCCATTAATTCTCCAATTTCTTTGTATGTGGGGTAGGAGTGGGAGGGAACTTCTTCTCTGGTCAATTTACCAAGAAAAAGAATGAGAGCTCCCTTTTACATCTACTGGTGAGAACTTTTCTGCACCCCCATCCACCCTGTTCACGGAGCCTTCCTCTGTCTTTGCAATAGGGAAGTAGGAACAAACTGCATATTGCTTGACCCCCTCATTAACATTCTTTGAACATTGAGTTCTCTAGACTTTAGGTCTATACAGCATAGCAAAGGATTTATTGTAGTTCTTTACTATATTCAATTCATATATTTCATTAACTATTTTGAATGACAGTCCTGAAAGTCTACTAAAAGTTGGTTTGTTTTCTTTGAACATTTCTGTCATTTTCTGGTTCTGCATTCAATATTTCTCATTTCCATAATGGAACAGATGCTCTTAAAAGAGCAGGATTGGCTCATCCTAATGTTTCTGAGTTGTAGCATTGCCTATTATGTAATTCATTGTACCTCTTATCTGATACAGCATAACACCACCAGTTTAGTTTATAAAGAATTTTCCTTGCTCACATAGAATAGAGATGAAATAAACAAAAAAAAAGGGTTCTGGAAGAAGTTCTCACGAAAGCAAAAGTGACTGAATTTTACAAGGTTTGAGGTGCATTTTAGTTTTGAATGTTTGTTCTCTTCCTTGTAAAATCTCAGTCTTTGGAAAAGATAAGAGTGAAAATGCCACCAAATTGTCTTCATAATCTATAAATTACCTCAGATGGAAGAGCAGGGAGGCTTTTGTTCCAGACAGGATACAGAGGATGGAGTCTACTCACAGTAGATGTCAAAGATATTTTTAAAAATTCAATTCTTTAGTCTTCTGGTATCTAGTGGTTTCAGATATGAACAATAGTATCAGTTCTTGATTTGAACACTTTTACTTTAATTCAGGTATATCTATTGCTTGGTAACAAGTTAACTGACCCATGGACAGGAATAGAAGCATTGAATGCCAGTCAGTCAGTTTTGAAGATGAGTGGCATTATCTTATTCCATTCTTTCTTTTAGCCTGTGTCAGTGGTTCCAAACTATATGCTTTAAAGATTACCAACCTCAGGGAGTAAGGGATAATAATTAGGGACTACAAAGCAGTGCCTCATGGTCTAAGGTAATTTTACCAAAAAAAAAACCCTTTATTGGTACATTTTGATCAACTGATTCCTTAATTTTGAACATGATCATTAATCTTATGGGAAAACAAGAAAGGGAGAAGAAAAAATTAGCAACTGACTTGGGTTCAAAGGTATCTCAAATACCTCTTGTGTGACCATGAACAAATCATTTAATCCTTTGAGATTTTGATTTTCTTATCCACAAAATGAGGATAATATCCATGGTGCCTAGTTCATAAGACTGTTGTGAGATAATGTAGGTAAAGTGCTTTGTAAACCTCAAAGCATTATGCAAATGACAGTTATCTTTTTCATTCTTCTTATTATTATCATTGCTTTAAATTAGAATGTAATGAGCCTAAGAGTGACTAGGGTGATTATTGAATGAAATCTTTCACCTTAGGGATCCTTTTTTGGAGTCATAAGATCATGCAATCTTATATATGCCCTTCTCTTTTCTGGGTCCATGGATAACTCAAGTATTATGAAGAACTTCTAAGACTAAACCTCTGTTAATACCAATCTCATTTGCCAAGGTTTCCTTTCTCTCCTTCTTTCATATGTGTGCTCCTGATTGGTTGATGCCTGTACATGAAGTCCCCTACAGGGACTTAACTTTGTTAAAGATGTTAAAATTATTTATTTATGATATTTGGCATTTATGTATTATTATATATTATGTATTATTGTTAATGCAACAAATTTTGTGAGGTTAATTTGATATTCCACATATATTATAAATTTCTGAAGAGCAGGAAAGATGTGTTATATTTCTTTTCATATTCTTCATAATATTTCAGCATTGTGGAAAGAATGCTGATTGTTAGTAGACTGATTATTAGTCATTAGTTGATTAATATATCCAGTGATAGAATAATGATTTCATTGATATATCTTATATAACTAAAATACCATCAAGGGATTATAAATTGATGTAACTCAGCAATTCCTTTGTATTTTATAGGTAGAGAGTTGTCTGGGGGTACAGAGATTAACTTGTCCAGGTTAATATGTGACAATGGCAGGAATTCAACACAGGACTCTAGGCTTGAAGGTCATCCCCTCTAACTACTACAACACCTTATATCTTACTTGTTCTTTATTTGGGAAAGAGGTACAAAGGCTCTTATATAAACAGACGTGCATATATTTAATTATCTTCTACTTAGCTTAAAAGTATGATAGCTATATGATCTTCCAGATATAGAGAAAGTATAGATTGATAATATTTGAAGATATCCTTTTAGAAAGTTCCATAAGTGACGAATATATGGAGAAAAAAATGAGAATGTCTGAATTATGTAATGAATTAACTTGTTACATAATTTTGTAAATTAAATGATAAAATGTTTGAATGAGTTATATCAATCAAAGAAGATATTAACCAGATGCATTATGTGGAATAAAAATGTTGCTTGGTTGGTTGGTTCTTGTCCTTCGTTATGGAAGAAGACTAAAATGACTTCACTATGTTTAAGACAAATTACAGTGTGCCCAACTATGACTGATCAGATCAACATGAATCCTGAATGCTCTACCACAGATCAGGCATAAATAGTCCATGTGAACTCCTGGGGTGCTTATTCTAAACTTTCATATATCATGTTTCCAATAAAAATGTGTTAAGGTGATAACAGGGTTTATACTATCTCTGTAACATGATATCCCTCTACTTGTCCTGCAGAATACACCTCTTCAAGGACAGAAACTCTTGTCATTTTTATTTTTATAAATTTTGAAGTATATAGAAGTAACAAAGGAATTGTGGCAATTACAGAAGAAATGGATTAAAGAAGAAAAGGAAAAGAATATGTGTAACTATTTTTATGTAAGAGGGAAAGATTGATACAAAATAAAATCTACCAGCAAAGGATATTAAAATACAGGGATAATAACAGAACAAAGTTGCAATAGTCTTGGAATAAGTCAATAAGAGACCAAAATAAATGAAAGAAATAATATTTCTCAAATACACCCTAAGAAAAATCAAATGAAATAGAGGTGAATTTCCTGTAAGAATCTGTTATTAAAAAGAAAGACTGAAATTTTAAGGACAAAATCTGCCTAGGAGGAAGAAAACGAATAAGAATCTTGAAAAAAAGGGAATTCTGCTCAAACATACTCATCACTGAGTTTTATAAAAAATTTACTGCATATTTATGCAAGCCCTTGGCAGGAGTGGGAAATGTGATTGGGACAACAAAAAAGATGTCCATGTCACAAACCAGCGAATAATTTCTCTCTCTCTTTTTTTTTAAAGAAGCAGAGAAAGGCATTAAGAATTGTACTCCATGATATATTTTTTTTCCCCACTACCACAAATTACGCAGTAGTCGAGTTTCCTGCATTTGGGGAAATCGCAGGGGTCAGCCCATCTGGAGTGCAATGGATAAGCCTCGCCCTGGGGAAACCACCTTCGTGATCATGGAATCACCCTTGCCAGGTAAGTACTATACTCCATGATGTTAATGCCTTTGAATGATATGCAAAATTTTTAGGATGATTTGATTTCTAGAACTTAGAGTAGAAATAGGCAAAATGAATCGAAGAATCCTAGAACTGTTAGAAAATTTAAAATTACAGGCTTCTTAGTCGTTTTTCTTTTTTTCTTTCTTTTCTTTTCTATTTTTCCCTTCCTTCCTTTTTCTTTTTCTCTCTCTCTCTCTCTCTCTCTCTCTTTCTTTGTTTCTTTCTTCTTTTTCTTTCTTTCTTTCTTTCTTTCTTTCTTTCTCTTTCTCTCTCTTTCTCTCTCTCTCTCTCTCTCTCTCTCTCTCTCTCTCTTTCTTTGTTTCTTTCTTCTTTTTTTATTTTACCAAAATGAGAAAAAAAAGACAAATATGGTAAAAAAGGATTTCTGATTATGTCACATGTTGAACCTAGATCAACCAGAGATATTTGATATGACAAAGCATAATTTAGTTGAACATTCAGTCAAACAAATGGCATTGAGCCTCTGCTCAATAAGGTGAGATCTGACCAGGCTCTTAAGATGAAGTCTATGGCTTGATAATTGTCATTGAGGTAAGTTACTGCAATAGATAAAAGTTCAAAGGCACGAGGGCAAGGGAAGATCAGACATAAAAGCTGAAAATATTTATAGAAACACATGAATGTGAATTAGTTTTTAATGAAATTTCCATTATTACTCCAATGCTTCATCTTGGCATAGAGGTGAGTCTGGGTTCAGAAAGACTATTCCAGTAAAATCTGAGCTCGGGTAGGTTCTACCATTCTGGAATAATATAAATTCAATTATAATCCCAAAGACAGACTGTGTCTGCTGTCTGAGGATCTACTTGGCTAAGAACAGAAGTGTTCCTCACCAAAAGGTTATCCTTTAGGTGATAAATTCTTTAGTTATGGCAATACACAAAGCAAAGAAAAATACAGAATGATCCTCTATGGAGTATCTCTTCCTCTTTCTGTAGTTATAATTGCTGAATGACAGGAATGGTAACAGAGAGTATGAAGAATCAAACAGGTTTTATATAATTTAAAAAATATTTTTAACTGCTAATATTCTAAAAATTCCACAATCAAGTTGATATATTTACAAATTCCATAAGAAATATCAGTTTTTGGGACACTTGGTCATTTTCTCTTGTAATGTTTAATGATGGGGTAAGTCAGGACTATTATGAAGATTTTACCTTGTGGGTTGCTGAATCCAGATTCATCACTTTTCTCACTCTACTATTCTATGCAGAGTTTGGTAAGATATTTCTTTATTTTTAAATATATTTTATTTATTTATCTTTCCAACCATACAATAGTAGTTTTCAACAATCATTGTTTTGCAAGGTTTTTAACTTTTACATTTTTTCTCCCTCCATTCTTCCCCTGCTTTCCCCTGACAAAAAAACCAAAATTATAAATATATATATATATATATATATATATATATATATATATATAATATATATGAGCTATTCATGTATAACCATGCTAAACACAGATACATATTGATCATGTTGTGAAAGAAGAATCAATTTTCAAATGGAAAGAAAAACATTAGAGAGAAAAAAAAAAGACAATACATAAGACAACTTTTAAAAGACAAAGACAATGAGCTTTGCTCTACATTTAAACTCCATAGTCCTTTCTCTGGATATGGATGGTATTTTCCATCACAAGTCTTTTAGAACTGTCTTTGATTAAGTCCATCATAGCTGATCATCACCAAATGTTGCTGTTAGTGAGTATAATGTTCTTCTGATTCTGCTCACTTCACTCAGCATCAGTATTTCCAGACTATTCTGAAGTCCCATTCCTCATGATTTCTTATAGAATAATAGTGTTCCATCACATTCATATATACCAGAATTTATTCAACCATTCCCCAAGCTGCTGGACATACCCTCAGTTTATTTGGTAAGATTTTTCAAACTAAATCATTTTAAAATTATTTCAAATGAAATATTTGTTAAGTGCTTTGAAAAACAATTATTATTATGATCATCATTTTCATTGTCATCATCAGTATCAACACCATTAACAAAAATCAGACTGGCCTAGTTAATAGAAGTCCAGACTTAGAGCCTGTCTTTTATATTATGTCTTTGATACCTACTAACTATGTGACTCCTTAGGGCTCCAGGTAACTGCTAGAATTTAAATTAGACAATTTTTCAATTTCTGTTGGTGATTTTCATACCAGGAATTCCTCACACCAATGAAATCATAGGGAAATTGGATTTTAAAAAACTTCAATAAAAGGAGAGGATGGCAGAAAGTAGGTTGAAAAATATTAAGAATAAAGATGATTATTCAGAAGTCTCATCTCAATAGAATCCATATTTCTTCAAATGATTTGGAGAATACTGGCTGTGATGATCACTGTGGGCATCATTATGGTACATTAAGATGACTCTCTCTATAGATAGAAAACACCTGGTTATCAATGTGGAACTAAATCCTGAATTTATGGTCTATGAAAGAGAATAATCAGATCAATGACCGGAGTAAAAGACAAAAATCACCACCAGATTAGATGAAACAATAAAGATCAGAAGACACAATAACTAATGGTAGCACAATTCCTCTAATCCTTGCTTATTGAAAACAATGCTTCATAACAAAAGAAAAAAGAAAAAGATATGGATGAAGGAAAATCACTGTGGATCATGTCTTCACAATTATACAATCTTGTAGAAGTACATAGAAGATGTTTCAAGTTTGTTCATTATATGTAGATTTGTTTTCATAGAACTAAATATAGCCTTAAATACTGATCTCTGATAAGATACCCCATGCCTAAGTGGAGATCATGTAAGATTCCTTGATAGTTTCAGTCATGGATTTAAATTTGTTCAGTGATCATTTTTTTCATCTTTTAACTTTCAGCATCATAACTTGGAAGATAATTTTTTATCAGAGATGTCCATCATTGTTTTGGAGGATGTTCTATGCAGATATCCTTATAGGTGATGGGGTCTTCCATACATTCCTGTTTGTGGATAACATTGAATTGATTATATTGAACCTTATAACATATATATTAAATTGAGGTCTAACAAATGGATAGCCTTGATCTTGCTCTCATACCAATGGGATGTTAAAAAACTCAGAGGAAGGCTTACATTGAGTAAATCTTGTAAGGAGTAATTATGGCTGGGTTAGAAGGAATGGATGGTTTACAATTTATTTAACTGGAGTCATTTATCACATCGATGATTTTATAGGTACATTTAAGGTAATGTAGTGCTATAAAAAAAATCACTGAATTTGTAGAAACTGGGTTTGATTTCTAGATCTTCCCCTAACCAGTTATATGATCAAGTAGAAGCCACTTAACTTTTCTGGATCTCAGTTTCCTCATTTGTACAAAAGAGAGGTTGGTCTAGATGATATCTAAGGTTTCTTCCTTTGATCCATTGATTCTATATTCTATTGAATGCAATCATCTAAATGAGCTACATGATTTGTTTTAAGGATTGATTTCCGGGAAGTAATTGAATCATCTTAATGGAATTTTGAAATGATTATTTGTATCTCTACTCTGTAAATTTGACTATTTTTAATGAAATGAAATTGAATTTGGTCAATCATCTTTTAATTCAAAAAGAAAAAAGTAAATTCATATGCTTGTATGGAAGATTATGAAAGTACTAAAACCACAGCAAGGCATAGTATATAAAGAATTGACCTTAGATACAGGAAAATCTGGGTTTAACTTCCACTTCTGAAAAATATTGACTCCGTGATCCTGGGAAAGACATTTATTCTTTTAGAGTCCTAGGCAATTGTAGTCCTAGGCAATAAGTTGCACAGAAGGTGTCAATCTGTATTACTAGAGGGAGATTCTTCATTTGGAAATTCTCTATTCCTGGTATTGCCAATTTGGGTCAACCCTTGGTTAAAATTGTGAAGTACATAAAATTTGTATTTGATATCCTGTGAACTCCATTTTTTCAACTTCTTGCATCTTGTATTGCCCAAGTCCTTCATTGGCTAACTTGATCTCATAATGTTTTCAAATTATTACTGTTGGGTTCTTATTTGATGATAACATAGGGGGATATCCCATGGTGAATTACTAACTTTTTAATAGGGGATTCAAAGACTGAAAAACTTTTAAACAACAGATTTCAAAAATTATTCAATGGAGCAACTAGGTGGTGCAGTGGATAGAACACCAGCCTTGGTGTCAGGAGGACCTGAGTTCAAATTTACTTAATAGCCTAGCATAATAATTGACCTTGGGCAAGTCACTTAATCCCATTGCCTTAAATAAAATTAAAAAAAAAGAATTTTTCACACTTGTTATTAAGGGAATACTTCCTGACAACTAGAGTACCCAAAGTAGAATGTGCTTTCTCATTAGGTAGATGGTTTCTCCTTTCTAAAGCTTTTTTTTTTAAACCAAAGTTGTATAACACTTGTTGGGTATATCCTAGGGGTTATTCTTTGTCAGGTATGCATCAGATTTCGTGGTCTCAGGTATAATCTTCCAACTCTGTGATTAAGTAGGTTCTGTGTGTCCCCAAAGGAATGAATTTCTAAGGATAGAATTTCAGGCAAAGGGACAGGGTCAGTTGCTATTTGTAATGATAGCCTTTCTGATGCCCTCCTTTCCCATAACACAGCATAGGAAGCCTAATTGTAAGATCTTGGCACCATACCTGAATGTTTATCATTATTCAAATAGTTGTATATTTATATATAATAATAACATATTACATGTTAATGAAATTAAATTTAAAATAATGATATAAATAATATTATTGCCATTCTTATAGTCAAACTCAGATGCTAATCCAATTGGATTATTAAAATCCAAAGAACCAGTCACCAAAAGCAAATAGGATTATTATGACCGTCCTGAAACTGGATTAGATAAATGTGCAAAAATTTGTCTGATTACTGTTATTCTTTTGTTACTGGTTCTTTAATTTCAAGGTTTGTGATTTCATCAGTGTAGGCATTTCTTCCACTAATTACAATTCCTTCTACACCTTAATAAACTGCTTTATAAGCTTCTGTGACCAGAAATTTTTATCACCTAGTAGCCAGTCTTCTTCTGGTGATGAGCCTTTAACAACTTACTTAGAATAGTCTTCAGGTGATTATCTGTTGATAGAATTTTACTTAAAGACTTTTTAGCTGAATATGACCTTGTACTTGAGATCACAAGATGAGTTATTGGATTAGGACTAAAATTGAAGCCTGGTTGTTATAGAAGAAGGCAAAGTCATTTTGTAGTTCTATGAGTACTGGTTTTGGAGTCAAAGGACTAGGAATTGAATTGAGGCTTTGCTACTTGCTCCCTGTATGACCTTGGGAAACTTGTTTCGCTCTGCTGGGCTCAGTATCCTTATTTGTAACAAAAAGGAGACAGGAAGTCGGTCATTTAAGGACATCAATAAATTTAAAATTACTAATATTTGAAAATCTATATGAGTTGGAGAGTGTCTAGAAGAGGGAGAAAGGAATAATAAAATGCTTCATATTCATGTCATATGAGAACCCCTTGAAGACACTGGATATGTTTAGTAAGGAGAAGAGAAGACTCAGAGTGTGTGGATATGGGAATAATAGCTATTTTTAAGTATTTGAAGGTTTGTTATGTTGAAGCAGTGAGATGATAGAATGTTGAACCTGGAGTCAAAAATACCCAAGTTCAGCTATATCAGCTAAGTGATCCTGGGTAATTCAATGAATCTGTGACTTTCATCAGTTTCCTCATCTACAAAATGGACATAGTAATAGAACTTTTTTCCAATAGTTATTGTGAAGCTCAAATAGGATATCTTTGAAGTACTTGCAAATCTCAGAGATTGATATTAAAACTAGATATAGTCCTCATCATCACCATTATCAGGACCACCACAGTCACCACAATGATCATCATCATCATCATCATCATCATCATCATCATCATCATCTTCAGTATTCTTATTCTATGTAGTCTCAGAGAACAGAATGAAGTACAATGTATAGAAATTGTGACAAGGCATATTTAAACTTGATGGAAGGAAAAACCTCTTAACCATTAGTGCTGACCAAAAAAGACATGAACTTCTTTGAGAGATGCTAAGTTTCCCTTTGGAAATTTTCAAGCAGATCCTGGACTAGTACTTGTCAGGTATGTTAAAGCAAAGATTGTATTTATAGATGAATTGGACAACAGAGTTACTTGTATTTTTTTCCAGTTTTCTTTGATTTTGTGATTCCAGTTTTATTTGTAACATTTAGTTAATTTAATAACAATTTAATAATATATTACTTTAGAAGAAACTGATCAGCTTGGCTAAATAGTATAAATACAACTTGGGCTACCAGGTGATTGTGACATTAGTCTTAGATTCAGAAGATCATAAGAGGTAACATGATGTAGGGAGGAGAGTACTAGACCAGGAGCTGGATTTAGATCTTGCTTTCAATACTTACCACTTGTGATCATGGACAACTTATTGAATATCCCTCAGCTTCTTTGTCTTCATGCTTCAAATATCACCTAGTTCTTAGGCTAATTGTAAGAATCACTAAGATAAAGTCTCTAAAGGGCTTTGAAAATCATAAAACCTTGCATACATGCAAGTATAATTGTTTTCCAGATGAAGAAACTTGGAACCAGAGAAGTGAAATATCTTGCCTAAAGTCACAGAGACAGTTGAGTAGCAAAGCTCAGTTAGTAACATGGGGCTTATTTCTTTGACTTTTTCTTTTTAAAGACAATTGTTTTATATTTAAAATAAAATTTTTAAAGAGAAGTTTTATTTGCATAGAACATTCTGTAACTATTTGCTACTAATAATGACTTAGTTCCTGAGGCAGGTACTTCAATTCACTGCTTACCATAATACCTGAAAAGGATCTAAATTTTCAAATCCATGCTCATATTTAGTCCTGTTGACTTCTCTGTTATATCTTCCAGAAGTCTGACTGATTGGTAGACACATTGAAGAATTTCATTTTGTTTGTTGTCCTTGGTATTAGCTCTCCCTCTTGGATACTTGTAGACCAGTCATTCATTTTGAGATTTTTGAGGACTTTTGCCTTCCTTTCTTCTTCCTTCATGCAATCTATTGATTCAATTTATTGCTCAATAGTGCTTTCTCTCTGGGAGAAAACAACAAGACCAGATGAGGAAGTTAAAATGGAAGCATCCATTTCCTTACTTGTTTGTACTTTTGCTTCCTCAGAAGGTTTGATGGAGAAGAAAGGAGAAACCTGGATTAAGTATAGGTTTGGGGTGATGGGAGTGAGTTTTTATTGTCAATAGCAAAATGCTTATTTTCTTGCTCCTTTTGTTGCCCCATTGAATTGTGGGACTAAATTAAGAAAACAAATATGTGAAATTAAATGAAAATTATAATTTAAACAGGCCCAGATCCAAAAGTGCATCGTTTTACTTTTAAATTAATGAGAATAGAAATTAGTACAATACGCATTTATCTGGAAACATTACATTCTTTTATAGAACAAATGCTACAGAATTTACTGTAGGTTTATAATGAGCTTGTTTACATAAACATTCCCCCCCCCCCACTAATCTGTGATCTCTCCACGAGTCTTCCTTTCTGTATTCCAGGTTATAACCCATATGTGTTTTTTCATTTCCTGTGACTTTTGTCTCTATGCAATTATGAATCTATGAGAAAGGGTCTATCCATTGCACTCAAGTCCTTTCTCCCATTCATTCAATGGAATACTTGGAGAGTGAATACTAAATAGTTAGCTCTCATTCTTGTCACATGTCTGACCTACCTTCTTAAATAGCTGCTAATAAGTAACAAGATTTTCTTTGTCTTCTGTTATAAAAATAATATTATTACAGTCCTTTCTTGAAATAGTGTCTCGAGATATACAAAGGATGATTCTATTTGTTTATGTGAATGGCCATATTTATTTTTTTCATCATTTTTTTGCTCCATAAACAGACTATCTAATGACAGTTTAATGATAGTCCCTCCAATGACAATTTATGTTGCATTATCAAATTTCTCATTTTGCCATTACCCATAGTCCCTCAGTACATTTGCAGTGGATACCCAGTTATTTATTCACTTTTGGGTAGCATGAATATTTCATCCCTTCCCCCATCTCCCCAAAAGGAAATCTTCTAGGCTAATTAGCTCATCTATCATAATTTCATTTTTGGAAGAAAGCAATTTAATTCTACTCTTCCTGGTAAGGGAAGTATTTAATCATTTCTTCCCTCGAAGTGAGTTCTTATAAGGTGCCTCTATGATGGTAGATCAAATGTCATGGCATTTTCTACCCAAAGGCTCTACCACTGAGGCTATGAGGGTGACACTTAAGATAAATTGACTATTTCAGAAACCAAATTTGATGTTTTCTTTCTGGTAAGAAGCTGTCACTTTAACAATTGTCATTTTTGCAAATATATCCAGTGCTTAACATAAATAGAACAAGTACAAACAGTAGAGTTGGGCTATCTCACAAACATGACTGTAGGACTTTCTCAGATATTTTAAAGCCATAGCTTAGTAAGAGCAGTCAGTAGTAGTTCATTTTATATGACCTAATTATTGGGTAGACCAATAATTCAGTGCCATTTCATAAAGGATATGCAACTGAACTGACTGAAATGATCAAAATTCAATTAGTACAGGTCAGTGGTTAGTCCTGTAGGTATAGTTTCAATATATCAATTAAGTCCTTAAATTGAGCAAATGCTCATTTCTTTATTACTCTCCATTCTGAGATTCTGTGTAGCTCAGTTCACCTCTCTGATCCTCCGTTTCTTTAGTTTCTTTATCTACAAAATAAGAAAATTTGACTAGATTACCTTTAAGTTTTCTTTAAACTCTAAGTTTATGATTGTACAATCCTAATATTGAAATATAACAGAGAAGAATGAAATTAAATAACAATCTTATGAACTGGTGGAGATTGCTGTTACTTTTTCCATGGAGATTATGGCACATTTGATAATATCCTGGATATGGAGTTCTGAGAAACTGATTTTAAACCCTTTAAGACAACTCTCCGGGTTTGATTTTTAGAGAATAGCTATTGTAGGCTCAAGGAACTTAGTAAATGGAATTCCCTAAAACCAATGCTCATGAGCTCCTAATGATGTGTTAGCTTTAATAATGAACCAGGGGACAGAGGTAGTTTCAAGTAATGACATTTAATGAAATGGCATAATAATCAATCAATCAGTCAATCAACAAATGGTTATTTTGAACCAGGTTTTATGTTAGAATAGCAACTTAATGTATTTTCTGTAAATCCAGGGTAAATACTCCTCCTCCCCTCCCCCCCACCCAGGTCTCTACAACTTTATAAGCAAGAGTGGCTCCATGTAGAGAATTTTATAGATTGTGCAATCCACTTGGAAGAAACACATGTGGCCAAGGTATCCTTACAAGGAGGCAAACTATGTTTCTGATTCTTTAGGGCATATTTCTGTCTTCTTGTGCTGTCACTTGGGCCTACTCTCTGCTCATCTTGTAGACTACCTTGTACACAGCTACCTTCTATTATCAGGTATCAAGCTCTTTAGTAAATAGGGTAAAATTCTCCTAGCTAGCTAATTCTGCCAGACTTAATGTTTTTTGTCTTCAAAGTTCTGGCCATTGGGATATGAGGATCTCTGAAGGTAACTCCATCTTAAACTGATGGTGAACATTCTTTATAATTCCTAATTTTAATCTCTAGAAATTACCCTATAGAACATTGAACAAATTTTAGTTTATAGTTGGTTATTTTCTTAATAACTACCAAATATCTCTTATATACATGATTCTACAGTTATTAAAACTAAACAATTCTTTATCTCTCATATAGATAAACTACTGGGGGAAACGAACTGAAACAAATTAAACCCAAGGGACAAAATTGGCCTCATTCCTGACCACTATATTTATAGATATGGCTAGCTCAAAGTCTCAGAGGGGCTTTGAGGCAGAATGTTACATTATCATCACCATCATCTGCATCTTTGTCATCAACCAGAAGAACAAAAACAACATTGTTATAGAGGGGGTAGTTTATAGTTTCTCCAGTCTTGTTATGAAGTATGAAAGACTTTTTAGACTAGTAGAAAGCATATTGACTTGGGAACTGAAGGACCTGGGTTGAGAACTGCTACTTGCAATCTCAAAGATAATGTGTAAATCAGTCAACTTTCTTGGTCTCTCTCTGCTTGTGTATAAAATAAGGCATTAGAACCACAATAGATGCCCTCTAAAGTGTCTCTCTCTCTCTCTCTCTCTCTTTCTCTCTCTCTCTCTCTCTCTCTCTCTCTCTCTCTCTCTATATATATATATATATATATATATATATATATATATATGTATATATATATATATATTTAACTGGTAGATTGTTTTTGCTTCATTGGGGATCCCTGGTCTGGGGAATATCTTTAATTTCTTATTAATGGTTAGGTACTACTATCAACTTCAATATAATTTTTATTATTATTTTATGTCAAATCCAACCCCAATACCATTTTAACGTTTCCAATGCACACAGAACAGATCTTTTTTCTCTTCTTTTCTCAACTTTTTCCTTCCAACTTCCCCAAAATTTAATCCTTCAATGACTCTTATTAATTGTATAATTTTAAATTGTTTTCACTTAAGATTACTCACAATTCATCACCTTCCTAACTTCCCAAATTTATTTCATTCCATTCTTTTCCATTTGAGGAATTCTTTTTTATTATTAAATATTTTATTTATTTTGAGTTTTACAATTTCCCCCATCTTACTTCCCTCCTCCATCCCCCCACAGAAAGCAATTTGTCAGTCTTTCTTTCCATGCTGTACATTGATCCAAATTGAGTGTGATAAGAGAGAAATCATATCCTTAAGGAAGAAACAAAAAGTATAAGAGATAAAAAGATCAGACGAAAAGATATCTGTTTTTTTCCCCCTAAATTAAAGGGAATATAGGTGGCGCAGTGGATAGAGCACCGGCCCTGGAGTCAGGAGCACCTGAGTTCAAATGCGGCCTCAGACACTTAATAATTATCTAGCTGTGTGGCCTTGGGCAAGCCACTTAACCCCATTGCCTTGCAAAAAAACTAAAAAAAACCCCAAACCCCCTTAAATTAAGGGGAATAGTCCTTGAACTTTGTTCAAACTCCACGGTTCTTTCTCTGGATACAGATGATAGTCTCCATTGCAGATAGTCCAAAATTGTGTCTGATTGTTTCATTGTTGGAATGAGCAAGTCCCTTAAGGTTGATCATCACCCCCACGTTGCTGTTAGGGTGTATAGTGGTTTTCTGGTTCTGCTCATCTCGCTCAGCATCAGTTCATGCAAATTCCTCCAGGCTTGCCTGAATTTCCATCCCTCCTGGTTTCTAATAGAACAATAGTGTTCCATGACATACATATACCACAGTTTGCTAAGCCATTCCCCAATTGAAGGACATTTACTTGATTTCCAAACAGGGCTGCTATGAATATTTTTGTACAAGTGATTTTTTTACCCTTTTTCATCATTTCTTCAGGGTATAGACCCAGTAGTGGTATTGCTGGATCAAAGAGTATACACATTTTTGTTGCCCTTTGGGTGTAGTTCCAAATTTCTGTCCAGAAAAGTTGAATGAGTTCACAGCTCCACCAACAGTGTAATAGTTTCCCAGATTTCCCACAACCCTTCCAACAATGATCATTATCCTTTCTGGTCATGTTGGCCAGTCTGAGAGGTGTGAGGTGATACCTCAGAAAAGCTTTAATTTGCATTTCTCTAATTTATGAATTAGAGCAATTTTTCATATGACTATGGATTGCTTTGATCTCCTCATCTGTAAATTGCCCTTGCATATCCTTTAACCATTTGTCAACTGGGGAATGGCTTTTTTAAAAATATGACTCTGTTCTCTGTATATTTTAGAAGTGAGTCCTTTGACTGAATCATTAGTTGTAAAGATTGCTTCCCAGTTTACTACATTTCTTTTGATCTTGATTACAGTGGTTTTATCTGTGCAAAAGCTTTTTAATTTAATGTGATCAAAATCATCTAGTTTGTTTTTGGTGATGTTCTCCATCTCTTCCTTAGTCATAAACTGCTCCCCTTTCCATAGATCTGACAGGTAAACTAGACCTTGATTTTCTAATTTGCTTATAGTATTGTTTTTTATGTCTAAATCCTGTATCCATTTGGATCTTATCTTGGTAAAGGGTGTGAGGTGTTGGTCTAATCTAAGTTTCTCCCATGATAACTTCCAATTTTCCCAACAGTTTTTATCAAAGAGAGTTTTTATCCCAATAGCTGGACTCTTTGGGTTTATCAAACAGCAGAATACTATAATCATTTCCTGCTACTGCACCTAGCCTATTCCATTGGCCCACCACTCTATTTCTTAGCCAATACCAAACAGTTTTGATGACTGATATTTCATAATATAATTTTAGATCAGGTAGGGCTAAGCCCCCTTCTTTTGCACTTTTTTCATTAAATCCCTGGAAATTGTTGACTTTTTATTTCTCCATATGAGTTTACTTCCAACTGTTTCTAACTCATTATAGTAACTTTTTGGAATTTTGACTGGTAGGGTACTAAACAGGTAGCTTAGTTTTGGTAGAATTGTCATTTTTATTATATTAACTCTACCTATCCTCGGGCAGTTGCTATTTTCCCAGTTATTTAAATCTAATTTAATTTGTGTAAGAAGTGTTTTATAATTGTTTTCAAAAAGTTTCTGAGTCTGCCTTGGCAAATAGACTCCTAGGTATTTTATATTGTCTGAGGTTACTTTGAATAGGATTTCTCTTTCTAGCTCTTCCTGCTGTATCTTGCTAGACATATATAGAAAAGTTGAGGATTTATGAGGGTTTATTTTATATCCTTCAACTTTGCTAAAATTGCTTATTGTTTCTAGTAGTTTTTTTGGATGATTTCTTGGGATTTTCTAGGTAGACCATCATGTCATCTGCAAAGAGTGAGAGCTTTGTCTCCTCCTTCCCTATTCTAATTCCTTCAATTTCTTTTTCTTCTCTAATTGCTGAAGCTAACATTCCTAATACAATATTGAATAATAGTGGTGATAATTGGCATCCTTGTTTCACCCCTGATCTTACTGGGAATGCCTCTAGCTTCTCCCCATTGAATATAATGCTTGTTGATGGTTTCAGATAGATACTGCTAATTATTCTAAGGAACAGTCCATTTATTCGTACTCTCTCTAGTGTTTTTAGTAGGAATAGGTGCTGTATTTTGTCAAAAGCTTCTTTTCAGCATCTATTGATATGATCATATAATTTCTGATAGGTTTATACTAACAGTTTTCCTAATATTGAACCAACCCTTCATTCCTGGGATAAATCCTACTTGATCATAATGTATTATCCCAGTGGTAATTTGTTGTAATCGTTTTGCTAAGATTTTATTTAAGATTTTTGCATCTATATTCATCAGGGAGATAGGTCTATAATTTTCTTTCTCTGTTTTAACTCTTCAGCACCATATTGGTTTCATAGAAAGAGTTAGACAGGGTTCCACCTCCCCCTATTTTTATATAGAATTGGAACCAATTGTTCCTTAAATATTTGGTAGAATTCACTTGTGAATCCATCAGGCCCTGGAGATTTTTTCTTAGGGAGTTCAATGATGGCTTGTTGAATTTCTTTTTCTGAGATAGGGTTGTTTAGGTATTTAATCTCCATTTAAGCTGGGCAACTTAGATTTTTGTAAATATTCATCCATTTCACTTAGATTGTCAAATTTATTGGCACAGAGTTGGGTAAAATAATTTTTAATTATTACTTTAATTTCCTCCTCATTGGTGGTGAGTTCACCTTTTTCATTTATGATACTAGCAATTTGGTTTTCTTCTTTCTTTTTTCAATCAAATTGACTGGAGGTTTATCAATTTTATTGATTTTTTCATAAAAACAACTTTTGGTTTTATCTATTAATTCAATAGGTTTTTTTGCTTTTGCTTTTATTAATTTTTCCTTTAATTTTTAGAATTTCTAATTTGGTATTTAATTGGGGATTTTTAATTTGTTGTTTCTCTGATTTTTTAATTGCATATTTAGTTCATTGATTTCTTCTTTCTCTAATTTATTCATGTGAACATTTAAAAAATATGGAGTGCTTCATGAATTTGTGTGTCATCCTTGCATAGGGGCCATGCTAATCTTCTCTGTATCGTTCCAATTTTAGTATATGTGCTGCCAAAGCAAGCACCATTTGAGGAATTCTTGACACATGAGATTATTAGTCATTGTATAAAGACATATATAATACCTTCCCACCTCTTTGCTGTTGTTTATACTATATATAATCCATGCCTAGAACACCCCCTACCCATTATTTCTGCTTTTTAAAAGAGAGATGAGGGAGTATCAGTTCAGACCAGTTCTGGTCTCAATTCATTGATCTCATTGTTAAATGTGTTAAAATTGTTCAATTTTCAATGTGAACTTTACACCATTGACAAGAAGAGGAATGTAATCTGAATCTTTTCTCACAAAATATCATGTATCTCTTGTTATGTTTTATTCTTCATTTTAGTTCTTGTGTAATTTTGTACTTCATTGTGATGTGGAGGTTGCCTTCAATGCTCAAGGTGACACTGAGTACTCAAGTCAAGGTCTACTGGGTTCTAGCAATTATCAATCAATCAACCAGTTAACAAGAATTTTACTATGCCATTTTTTTGATGCTATTCAGGGTTTTCTTGCTAGAGATGATAGAGTGGTTTGCTATTTCCCTATTCAGCTCATTTTACAAATGAGGAAACTGAGACAAGACTTTATCCACTGGACTACCTAGCTGCCCTATAAAAAGAGATAATAAGTGTTAATTCTGTGCCAGGCCCTCTCCTAAGTACTGAAGATACAAAGACAACTAGAGAGTTCCTGATCTCAAGGAGTTTACAGTCTAATGGAGACATTCTATCAAGTTGAAGAGACCTCCAGTCTGGCTCTGGTGATGAATTATCACCTGTACACCAAAGCTCAAAAACCCAAAGGTTGGCCATTGAGCACAAGATTTGTGCTTATCCTTATTTTATATTTTCTGCTGGAATATAAGTCCCATATAGGGAGAAGCTATCTTTTATTATCTATTTCATCTTCCTCAGTATAGGCACTTAATTAATGCTTTATTAGATAAATGGGCAAACAGATAGGCATCAGTCTCCACTGATGTTTTGTGTTTGATTCTCTTTTATCTTAACAAAACTTTTGTTGCTTTAATAAGCTTTTATTTTCAAGGGTTAAAAAACTATATACGCTGTTGACTTCCTCATATAGACATATGAATGTAGGTTGAATTTAGAATTCTTATTAGACTCAAGATCCATGTTTAGAACCCAGAATTATAAAGGGACTTAAAATCCATCTAGTCTAATTTACTTGATGTAGAAATCCCTTTTAAAATAGCCTGACAAATGGCAATTCAGATTCTGCTTGAATAGTGATGGAGATGTTACTCTCTGACTAGGCAGCCCATTACGTTTTTTTTGGACAGCTCTGGATGGAATTCATCCTTATGTTACACTGAAATATATTTCCCCCTAACTTCCATTCATTGTTCCTACTTCTGCCTCTAAAACCAGGGAAGATAACCAATTTTTTTTCATTCAGATCATTAGTTTATGTGAGGCTCTGCTAAATGTTATTTTGCTGCCCACATTGTCTAAATAATTCAAAAGTAATTTTTGTGACCTGCCCCCCTTGGAATTACAGTTTTAACTATATTTTAAAGAGTTTTATTAGGAATACGAACCCTAAAAATCATATGCAGCTGTGCTGGTCTGCATAGTTTGGATTCATTCTTGAGGTGCAGGAAATGAATATGTAAAGCAACCCCATTTATGACTTAATGCAAATTTGATTTTATATCTGAATGAATTTAGGAGACAGCCACACCATATTCCTGGGCTCCAGGATTCCAGCTTTTGCTATTCCTCACATCGGGATGCTCAGTTTCTGTGTTTGGATATGTGTTATCCCCAGTGGCTGGAATGAAAGACCGCATCACTTCCATCATTTAGAATCTCTCTGTCCTTTCAAAGTCCAGCTCATGTGATTTTTATGTATATCTTTTTCTGATTCACCTAGCTGTTAATGCCTTTGCCTCCACCATTTTTCTCATCTAATATTTATTTTGCAAATACTTATATAGGTGCGTGCACTTGGTTTATTGATTATTGAAGTAGAAGTCAGGAAATCCTTCCTTTGAACTCCCTGTTCAAATACAGACTTTGGGCACTTACTGTGTGACCCTGGACAAGTCTTTTCACTTCTGTCTCAGTTTCCTCATCTGCAAATGAGAGAAAAATATACATAATATTTATATATTACATATGTATTATATATTGTTTAATATGTATAATATATAATGCATGCATATTATATAGTGTAAAAATATAAAATATTATACTATAATATAACAATAATAACTATTCCAGGTTTGTGATGAAGATTGAATGAGATAAATTTATAAAACACTTTGCATATCTTAATGCCAAAATGCTATTGCTGCTATTATCTTTTCCATTAGAATGTAAGTTTCTTTGAGGGTAAGGCTTGTTTCATTTTTGTCTTTGTATTCTCAGTGAATAAGTATATGTAGGGGCTTAATAAATATTTTTGATAAATTAGGAATATACAATTAGACTGATTTGACACCAGATTGCTGAATACCTGTCTATACCTAAGGACTTTCTACCTTGAGGAAAAAAAAATTGAACTTTCTAATAAGTTAAATGGATGTGGACACAGGCATATGTGGTCTTATTTTCTCTTTCTTATCTCCACTGGGAAATCTCTAGCTCCATTTCAGGCTCATTCAAACGTGACTTCCTACATGGAGTCTTTTTTGATTCTCCTAGTTAGTACTTCTGTCTTCTCTTCTCACCTCCTAAAATTTCTTTTATCTTTTTTTAATTTGCTTCCTTATGTACAGGTTGTTTGCAGTCAGGATGGTGTAAGCCTCTTGAAGGCAGAGACATTTTTCATTTTACTCTTTGCATTCTTAGGATCTAGAACATTAAATTCTTAGGATTACAGCCTTAATACTAGATCTCAGTGTCTCCCTCTAGTCTAAATCCATCCATTTGAAGATGAGGAAACTTAGGTTCAGGGCTATTATGATTTGCCCAAAGGAAAAGGAGTAAATGGTAGAGTAGGATTTGAACTTCTGATTCCATACATAGCCAGTAATACTCTTTCCACTAGAGCACAACTTAATAAACATGTGTTGAAATGAATTGAACTTCATTAACCCTTGTACTTTTCCAGATTCAGCCCTTTGTTCTGGGTTTGTCTCTTCTCCTCTGGCACTTTGGGTAAATCTCTTAATCTAACCTGGAACTTGCTTTCTTCATCTGTAAAATGAAGTTGAACAAGATATTCTCTAAGGGCTCTTCTACTTTAAGTCTATGCTATTATGCTATTATGAAGTATTTGGAGACAACTGTCTTCTCTCCAATAAGACTTCTTTAATTGAACCCAATTATCTCCAATTCTTTTAATAAATTCTCATATATCATGGTGTCTAGTCTAGACATAACATTCTAGTTTTCTTCTTCCATATGTGTTCTAGTTTTCCAGTATCTTTTATAAACTGTTATCTCTAGAACTGAACATAGTTTCTAGTTGTATTCTGAAAAGTTCTGAGCACAGTGGGACTATTTAGTATTATGTTCTTTGTTCAGTCTTGAATGTTACACTTTACTTTTTTTGTCAAGTTATGTAACAAGAAGTCAGAGACTGTAATCATATGGTTAACATAGCTTTCTAAAGTCAAAGTTGGTGGTGAAACTGAAATTAGAACCCAGTTCAGGATGCTAATCTTCAAGATGAAAAGAAGAATACTTCCTTTTCCATTCCAGAAAAATGATTAGAGAGATGTTTTGGCAAATATAAAGGGTTATACAGTAGAAAAATATAGAGAAGGTAGAGATAATTTGACCTATTCTAAAGCTTCAGTTTCATTATTCTGCATAGCTAGGCTTAACAGTTGGCAATAAAATAAGGGGAAGTACAGGAATTTTTGTGGGACAGAGACAATTTTTAATTCTAAATACAAGTGACTGCTATAGTACGGTATGACTGAGAGGTATAGTGAGAATTAATTTTATTGTCTTCATCCAGAGTTAATTTAGTGTGCTGCCATCAAACTGAAACAGCTGAACTAAAACCACCAGCAGCAACAGCATCAGCATTTAAAACTGTCTCTTAAATGGTACTGGAGATAACGGAATATAAGAAAAGGAATAAAGATGAGAGATCATGGTTTTTTAATTTGGGTTGAACACCTGATAGACGAATTCTTCACAGGGTAATATAATTTGCTTTTTAGAAAATATTCTTTATATACAATAATATCAGTGTAATATTACCTGACTTCAGACCTTTAGACTTTTTATGATTAAAGTCCTTCCTTCCTTCCTTCCTTCCTTCCTTCCTTCCTTCCTTCCTTCCTTCCTTCCTTCCTTCCTTCCTTCCTTCGTTCTCTCTTCCACTTTCCAAGCAAACACTGGAAATACAAAGCTAAAAATTTATCACGTCATGACCTGAAGATAATTATATTCTACTAGAGGGAACAACATGTATACAGATAAACAAATTCAAAATACTCAAAAGAATGACCTTGAAATTTTCTAGAGGAAAGACATTTAACAATCTTTGAAATTCAGAATAGTGTTCTTATAAGAGGTCACTCTTAATCTTAAGCCTTCAAGTGTTAAGGTATTCTAAAAGGTGGAAGTAAGGAGGGACTGCATTCTGTGACAAAGCAAGGAGGTGAGAGATGGAATGCTATATTATGAAAAGCAAATTGGAGAATTTGTAGGGAATAAAAAGTGCATGAAAAAAAGAGTATTATTGTTCATTGTACTCATAATGGTGGGCTGGAACCAGACTGTGAAGGACTCCAAGTGCCAAAGAGAAGTTTGACTTTTATCCTAGGTCAGATGAAGGAACAACAGGAGCTTTTTTGATCAAGAGCATGCCATGATTGGAGGATGGATTGAAGAGATGAAGAGAAGTAAGGCAGGGAAGTGATCATAATGGTTTAGGCAAGAAGTAAGAAGGGCATAAATAAGGTGGAGAGAATGGAGAAAAGGAAATCAGTGTCTGAGATATGAAAACCTTGAAAACAGATTAGATAAGAGTAATGAAGATTCTAGGTCCACTCTGGGATTGCAAACTTGGGTTTGTTGGTGATCTTGATGGAAATAGAGGCATTAGACTAAGGAAAGAGGTGCTTTTTATGGGAAGGGTTTTTTTGGTAGAGAAAAAGAATAGATTAGAATGATTTCTTACCTAGACTATTTAGAACTGCAAAAAATAATTATATCATTGCTAAAGTTGCCATCATAAGTGCTTAGCCCACAGAAGGTAAGGGGATCGGGGGAAATTGTTGAGGTCTCTCTTTGTCCATATTCAGACCCTGATCACAATCTGGGCCCCCATAGTGCTAAAGTGGAGCAGGGACCCTCCTCACAGTTCCAGGGTAGAGGGGAGTGCTTGTGGTCATCCACAGACCAGAGCACAGGCCAGAAGTGCAGTCAGAGCCTCTCATAAGACATTGAAGGAACTGAGGTCCTTGTGGGAGTGTCCCAATAACAACTCAAAAGCTTGGGAAGCACCTCAAAAACCAGGGCACAGGCTGGGGAAATGAGTAAACAGAAAAAAAGGAACCTGGCCATAGCAATTACTTTGGTTCCATGGAGGAACAAAACATACACTTAGAAAATGAGAAAGTCCAAGCTTGGTGCAGTGGATAGAATACTGGCCCTGGAGTCAGGAGTACCTGAGTTCAAATCCGGCCTCAAACACTTAATAATTACCTAGCTGTGTGGCCTTGGGCAAGCTATTGAACCCCACTGCCTTGGAAAAAACCTAAAAAACAAAAGAAATTGAGAAAATCCACTAATCTCCTCCTGAAAGGGATCCAAAAAAATAACCCCCAGGAATATTATAGCCAAGTTCCAGAACTCCCAATCAAAGAAAATATTGCAAGTAGCTAAAGGTAAAGAATTCAAATATCATGGAGCTACAGTCAGGATTTAGCAGGACTTAGCAGCATCCACATTAAGAGCTCATAGGACTTGGAATATAATATTCTAGAAGGCAAAAGAACTTGGAATGCAACCAAAAATCAACTACCCAGAGAAACTGAACATCCTCTTCCAGGGGAAAAGATGGATTGTCAATGAAATGGGAATTTCAAATGTTCCTGTTGAAATAGTCAGAGCTGAACAGAAAATTTGATCTTCAAGTACAGGACTCAAGTGAAGCATAGAGAGGATGGACATGAAGGGTAAATTATGAGGAATTTAATGACGTTGAACAGTGTGTATTCCTGCATGGGAAGATGATACTGATAATACTCATAGGAACCTTCTCATTTACTAGAGCAGTTAGAATGAGTTTTTATAGATGAGGCAGAGGAGGGATCAGAATATAAAGGTATAATATATTTTTAAAATGGAGTCAATGGGTGAAAAGGAAATGTATTGGCAGAAAGGGAAAGGGGAGATAGAATAGGCTAAGATATTTTATATCAAAGAGTCAAGGAAATAGCTTATGTGATGGTTTGGAAGGGGGTAAGGCAATGGGGAATGAGGGAGCCTTCATTCTCATAGGAAATGGCTCAGAGAGGGAAAAAACATACATCCTTAACAGGGCACAGGAATCTAGAGGAAAAAGGAGAGAAAGGGGGAGGGGGGGATGTAGGTGATAGAGGAGAGGGTAGAACATGGGAGAGGATAGTCAGATATAACATACTTTCTTTTTTACTCTTTTGCAAGATGGTGGCGGGATTGGATGGCCTGTCCAGGACCACAGGGCTGGTTGGTTGCTGGGTTTCTAGGGTGGATGTGAACTTGGGGACCCCTGGCCTCAGGGCTGGCGCTCTGTCTGCTGCGCCACTCAGCTGACCCATTGTATGCTTTTGAAGAGGGACAAAGTAAAAGGAGAGAGAAAATATAATAAATAGTAGTGGGGAGGAATGGATGGAGGGAATTACAATCAGCAACTGCAACTGTGGAAAAATATGGAAGTAACTTCTCTGATGGTCTTATGATAAAGAATATGATCCACCACAGAGACAGAGCTGATGGTATCAGAACCCAGACTGAAGCACATCACCCCCTTTGTTTCACTTTATTTCTCATGAGATTTTTTTGGTGGGGGAGGGGGGATTATGTTTATTCTCACAAGACTATTTTAGTAGTGTGTAAATAAATAAAAATGTAATTTAAAAAAAGAATTGTGTTACCTACATTGAGCAGAGAATCTTTCATACATTAATAGGTGCTTAATAAATGTTGACTTGAATATTAAAAAAAAATAAAGATGCCATCATGAGGCATTTCCATTTACTTAGTAATGACTGAATAGTTGGAATTAACTCAGAAAGGACTAAATTGAATGTATAAAGTATCAGATATAAAACAGACACTAAAGAATTCTCATTTATGTGAAAAGGTAAGTGATAATTAAAATAAAAATAATATAATATCAAATAAATAAGATATGCAAAGTGGTAAAAATTTACAAAAAATAATCAAGAAGTAGGATTTTCATCTAGCCCTAATGTGAGGGAATGGTTCAATTAAGAGATACTCTTTTTCTCTTCCAGGCAAAACTCAATTTGTACTTTTTCTGATAGAATTCTAATATTTCACACTGTTTGATTTGCTCACTAACAGCATATACTTATTAACAATTTCAACCTCCATAAACTTAACTGACTCAGAGATGCTCTTTCTCTGATAAAAATCAACCTATCCAACCTAGATATGTTTTCTTTTTGTTTATAGCTGTGATTTCTCAGGATCATAGATTTAGATAACTTCTTGGGATTATTACAGAGGAGATTTTCAGCCAGGCATGTGTTGGAGTAGATAACCTCTGTGGTACCTTGCATTCTTTGTTCTATGATTGTGTATGGAGGATTCATATATATGGAACTATTGGGAGATAAGGATGGAGATTTGATTGTGAACAGCTAGTATAGGAATTTAATGAAGGCTAAAAATGTCATAAGGTTAAATTTTATTTAAAACATTATTTAAAAATATAATTTAAGAAAGTATTTTAAATATAAAAAACCTTGATTTTGTTTTTTGAAAGGGAGAGATGCATTTATAGAATCTTAAGAGAGATATCATGCCATAATGCATAGAATGAGAATAGAATTGAATACATGGAAGAGAAGGACTTGAATGCAAATTTCACCCTAAGTTTTGTTCTTTAGGTCCTTATTAGTTGTATCACCCTGGGCAGGTGACTTAAGCTCTCTGTGCCTCAGTTTCTTCATTTGCCAAATTGGGGGAGCAAGGTATTGGTTTAAATGGCATCTACTATCCTTTCTAGATCTAATTGTATGCTCATATGATCATTAATTTAATTTTGTGTTAATAGTATAAATATATCATTTTGGTGTTCATTAAAATGACAACTGTAATACTAAGCAATCTTTCTAAATAAAATGAGCTTCATTTAAATAGTATCATTTTAATCAGTTTGAGCAGAATTTAGATTATTTGGAATCTAGATACCATGAAAAACTTTGGAAAAAACCTATTGTGTAGCATGGATAGTATTTAATGCTTAGAATTTCATTCAATAATATACTTTTTAAAAATCATACATGTCTCTGAAAAGAGCTAAAATAAAATGTACTATGCTTAAAATGCAGAGATGACTACTGCTTCACTTTAAATTGTTTCTTCAACTGAAAATATTCCCTGTTCTATTGGGGAAATATTTTCTAGCAAAGTTGTTTTTAAAATTAATTTTGGTTAATAGAATTCTACTTTCCCATTGAGTTCATAGTAAAAGGAGAGATTTGCCCTATGGAAGCACACTCTTCAGAAGGCTCAATGAAAAATTTTTGCTGATTGTGGTGGAATGTATAAATAAATGAATTCAAAAGCATCTATTAAGTACTTACTTTTTGCCAAACACTGTGATAAGTGGTAAGACTATGAATAGAAGCTCCTCACTCTGAACTGAGTCAGTGTTTGCACAACTCTCTCCACTTACTCCAATAGGAAAGATAGTTGTGTGCTTATAGAAAAGGGGAAGAAAATTTTCCCATCAAGGAAAGGAAAGCTCTTTTCTTGCTTATAACTGAGGAGGTTTTACTTTGACCCTTTCCTAGGTTGAAAGTTGGAAGAAAGGATTTTTTTTCTCCCATCCATAAAATGGGGGGTTATTTGGCTGAGGAATGGGGGTAGAAAAAGATGAGTTGCTCACTTTAAAGATATGGTAGACTGTACAAGAGTAAGTACGCCACCATCAGAGATTGAGTTCAAGCTTTCCTTACCAGTTATGAGTTTAGAAAAAATCATGACCCGATCTAGGTGGGGTTTTACTGTATCTATTCAGGATTATAATCAATGTTGGTTTTTAATACTTTAATATTATTCTTTTTCTTCTTATTAAATATTTATGATTTCAAAGCTATTCTTTACCTGGATCTGTTAGCACAATGAGCAACTAAAAACCTATCCTTGAGTTCACCTTTTAAATTCCTAGTTTTCTGCATGGGTAGGATAAAACAAGTTAAGAAAGGTAAATTATGATTAAACATAACCATAGTTTGATTGTGAATCTCTAAGGGTTCATTGATCTGGCTCTTGAAGGGGAGGGCATCCATCAGAACTTTCCAGAAAAAGTTAGGGGGATTACCAATTTCACACAAACTATGAATAATAGGTGCATTATTTTCTGCCTGTGGGGAATTGTAGCATTTTGCAGATTTCTTCGCTGTAGTCAGCAACACCTTTCTTCCCCCTAAGGAACTTATTGAAAGTATGATAATCCCTTGACTTCACACTTGCAGTTCATGGAGGTTTTCATCTTTCCTCCTCAATTTCCCTGGGTATTTATGAGAACTAATAGAGCTGACTTGTGGCATCACACTTCCCAAGGGTGCCACTACCTAACTGTAGCCTGAATCAGTTAATTCTTTCAGTTCTCATTAACAATAGGAACTTGATAGCTAAGGAGGAAATTATAGGAACTTTAGCAGGAAGGGACTGCTTCATCCTAGAATTTCTGAGAAAGAAGGGGAGAAAAGTTGAAAATATACCCTAGATTTTTGAAAGAACAAATTTCAAAGGTTTCAGGGAGACATTAAGTAATATCCTATGAACTGAAGTTCTATAGGTAAAGTCAACCTGTGAAAATTAGGAATTTCTCAAGATTGAGATTTAAAAAAGTCCAAACAGAAAGTATTTGGAGGAGGAAGAAGAAGTCAAGACTCCCAAAGAAATTGGTTTGGATGAACAAGGAAGCCAACCACTTTGGCTTTAAGTTTGTTATAAAAAGACATCGACACAAAATGGAGTCAAGGGAAAGTAATGAAGAATACATACAAATGTGAGGCAAGAATGTTATTGTGAGTGATAGAGCTCAGAATGAGATAAGGTTTTCAAGAAAAATTAAAAGAATAAGAAAAAGGTTTTTTTTTTTTTTTAAATCCATGTGAAGAAAAGAAAGATCAACTAAGGAGTACTTATGCCTAAAAAAGGGGGGAAGGGGAAAATTCATTTATTAAATATCTACTATTGACTAGGTACTAAGCTAAATAAATATTAGATCCTACAACAACTCTGATAAGAATGGACCTATTACTATTATCTCCTTTTTTAATATTGTGAAAATGGAGACAGACAAGCCCATATAGCTTGTAAGAAAGACTGAATGACCACTTACCAGGTCTATTATAAAAGGGTCAAGAACAGATAGGACTAGATGGCCATTTTCTCATCTTTTCTCCAACATCTAAGTTATGATTATGTAGCATCCAGTTTCATTTAAATAATCTTTTCATCATCATAACTGTAGTCATTATGGATACTATTTTCTTGATTTGGCTTACTTCAATCTATATTAGTTCATGCAGGACTTCCCATATTTCTTTGAGTTTCTCATAATTATCATTTCTTACAATACTATAATATTCCATTATACTTAGAATGCTAGCAAATTTAGGTTTCATATAAGGAAAAAAGATTGTTACAAGTCAGGGAGACTGATGACTGCTATGAAATTCAGATTGTAAATATGGTACATGGAAAATGTTTTAGGGAGAGAATATTTAGGTTCAGATTTGCCCTTGCCTTCTACTTTGACCTGTATAAAACTCTCCAAGCAACCATTCAGGCATTGTACAATCCTTCCTCTCTGAGGGATGTGCAGAACGGAAAGACAGTCTTTTCTAACCTTGTTCCATATGCAGGGGCAAGATTAACACACATATAAAATAAAACTATTGAGCTATTTTAATACTTTCCTGTCATGCATTCAGGACCCTCTAAAGTTGTCACCAGCTACTGTTTCATTTAATTCTCTGGCCTTCAGGGTAATGTAAGAAAATTGAAGAGATTAGGAGCTATCTCTTTCCTGTTCAATGCATTTGTGTTGCAGTAAATTGGTACCAACCTTCAATCTCATGGTCAGGGCTCTCCAGGGTCCTTCCACTGATATGACAGCCCAGTCAGCGTGATAAATAGTGCTCACCCCCTCCAGCAGAATGGAAAAGCTTCACTCTGACTCCACAATTGTCTCTCCCACACTGGCAAAGTGGAAACATTTAGCTGTCTTATTGTACTAAGTGACTGCACCCTTGTGTTTATGTTCTTCAAGTTAATTAGAGGATACATTTTCCAGGATTAATTATTACATGTACAATGACAAAAATGACTCTGACCTACAGTGAATCAGGAGAAAAGAAATCTTCCAGCCAGAAACTGCACTTTTAACATCAAATTTTCCCTCTCTGCCTCTTATCCTAATAGAAAACGTCTCATATGAGGACCAAGGTATTCCACTGGCTGCCTCAGAAAAATTCCAATGAGTCCAATGACTCCAAATCTTTTGGAGTGTGTGGCAAGCAGAAATAGAGAACAACACATGCAGACACACACACACACACACACACACACACACACACACACACACACAAACGAACACAAAGGCAGAGAGCAGAAGTGAAAGAATTATAGGGAAAGAAATGTTACCTCTTAAATAAAATTATGTACTTACTGTGAAGTCAGCCTGTGATTTTATGTTTACTTTCATGTGCACTGAATTTAAAAAAATAAACTTTATAAAATTACGGCCTCTAAGGATAATGTAATATGTGATTTGTTCTAGCTGTTATTTCTCACTAGTAATAATACCTGACATTAATATAGCACTTAAAGATTTGTAAAGCATTTTACCTGTGTTATCTCATTTGAATTCCACTACAACTTAGGAGGGGGATACTGTAATTATCACCTTCATTTTAAAGATGGGGAGACTCAAACTCAAGTAGTGGAGCAACTTACCCATTATTATATGATTGGTATATGGCTGAAGTAGGATTTGAATCCATGTTTTCTGGATTCAAGAAACTCCATGTTCAATGCTCTATCCAATGTATCATGCTGCCTTCTTAAGAACAAAAGGATAAGGATCTAAGACTTCCATAGGACAGCTAGTGGTACAGTGGATAGACTGCTGGGTCTGAAGTCAGGAAGACTCATTTTCTTGAGTTCAAATCTAGTCTCAGGCATTTACTTACTGTGTGATCCTGGGCAAGTCACTTAACCCTGTTTTACTTAGTTTTTTATCTGTAAAATGGGCTAGAAAAGGAAATGGCAAACCACTCCACTATCCTATCCCAAATGGGGTCATGAAGAGTTGGACACAATTGACAGATGATTGAACAATTAAAACAATAAGAAGCAGACTGCTAGATAACTCATTGGATAAAGCACTGGTCCTGGAATAAGAAAGATCTGCATTCAAATCCAAGTGCAGACACATATTGTGTGACCCTGGGCAAGTCACTTAGCCTCTGTTTGCCTTAATCTGATGGAGTAAGGAATGGCAAACCACTCTGGTATCTTTTCCAAGTGAGCCCCACAGAAAGTATTGGCATACTGCAGTCTATAGGGTTATGAAGAGTTGGACACAACTGAATGATTGAATGACTGAAAAACAAGAAGCAATAAGAAGTATCCAAATATGGATGAATTGCCTCTAGATGTAATAGATTCCCCTTCAATGGAAGTCTGTTGGATGTTATAGTGAGTTTTTCCTGGGGACATGGGGAACTGGGGATCAAATTGAACTGAACAGGTACTGATGTCTCTTTCAACCATAAAATGTATGTAATTCTATGAATATTGGACCAACCAATTGGATTAGAATTTCTTTCTTTCCTAGGAATGTATTCCTGCTCCATCTAAGTCCTACAGATGTGACTCAACCCTGAATACTCAAATATTGAACTTAAACTATTGATGATCTTATCTAGTTGACTTTGTGTATGGACTGGTGGTAGGTACCATAGCTGTTTTTGGAAAATAAACTTAATTCAGAAAGGCATTTCATTGAAAGGTTGACTATAGAGTAGTGATTTTTTTTCTCTCAACTACAGCAACTTACAAAGACCAATTACTAAGAATTTTTTTTGAAGAAGTTCTAGGTTAGTAGAGAGGAAGTTTCTAGACTCCTGTTTCTTTTAAAGTCCCAGTATACAAGTTCCCTTAAAAATGCAGATCAAGAGCAGAACCAGAAAAACACTGTACACCCTAACAGCAACATGGGGGTGATGATCAACCTTGATGGACTTGCTCATTCCATCAGTGCAACAATCAGGGACAATTTTGGGCTGTCTACAATGAAGAATACCATCTGTATCCAGAGAAAGAACTGAGGAGTTTGAACAAAGTTCAAGGACTATTCCCTTTAATTTGTTAATCATATCATTAAAAAACTGATATCTTATTGTCTGATCTTGTTATCTCTTATACTTTATGTTTTTTCTTTAAGGATATGATTTCTCATCACACTCAATTTGGATCAATGTACAACATGGAAACAATGTAAAGACTGACAAATTGCTTTCTGTGGGGGGTGGGGGGAGGGAAGTAAGATTTGGGGGGAAAATGTAAAACTCAAAATAAATAAAATCTTTAATTAAAAAATGCAGATCAAGAACACATTGATAACTTGAAGCCTTAAGGGAGGGAGACGGGGTGGGGCAGAAGAAAAGGGAAGGGAATAGGCATCTATTAAGTACCAATTACATGCTAAGCCCTGAACTAAGTGCTTTAGTTATCTTATGATTCAATCATCACAACAATCCTGAGAGGTAGATGTTATTATTTTCTCTATTTTACAGTTGAGGAAACTGAAGCAGACAGAGCTAGTAAGACAGAAAGGTGGTGGAATGAATATAGATCTTGGACCCTGAAGTTAGGAGGGCCTGAGTTCAAAGACAATTTCAGACACTTGATACTTACTAGCTATGTGACCTTGGACAAGTCATTTAACCCTGATTGTCTCATATTCAGAACCATCTTCAGTTATTCTGATTCAAATCTGATCACTGTACCTGGATGACTCCAAAGGAGAAAGTGAGGCTGGTGACTTAGCGCAGCACCCCCTCATTCAAATCCATTTCATGTGCATGTCATGGCATCCCTGAGGTTGTGGTTTTCTTTCAGAATGAAGGACAAAACAGCAACAGAAGACAGAGTTTAATTGATCTGCTTAGAAGGTTGCTTGGGGATGCAGAGTTTATGTGATTTTCCCTTGTTTTACAGTTAATATGCTTCAAGATTTGAACCCAGGACTTGCAGACTCTAAGTTTTTTTTTTTACATTGTTTCCATGTTGATCCAAATTGAGTGTGATGAGAGAGAAATCATATCCTTAAGGAAGAAACATAAAGTATAAGAGATAACAAGATCAGACAATAAGATATGAGTTTTTTTCCTAAATTAAAGGGAATACAGTCTCTAAGTTTTGTACTTAATTATGCTATGTTGTCTTAAATGAAGCCTCCTACAATGGAAAGGGTTCCCCATCAGAGGACTTAGTTTAATCCCACTGCCACTTACATTGAGTGTGACCTTGAATGTTAGTTAACCTTTGTGAGGTCTCCTTTCCTTATCAGAAAAATGAGGAATTTAAACTTGGTGGTCCATAATATTCTTTCCAGCACCCAATGGAGGTACGCATAAGTTTCCTTGCTAAGACCTTTTTGTTTGTTGTTAGTCATGTCCAATTCTTCGTGATCCCATTTGGGGATTTCTGGTACAGATACTGGAGTGGTTTGCCATTTCCTTTTTGATCATTTTACAGATGAAGATACTGAGGCAAACAGGGCTAGTGACTTGCCTAGAGACACATAGCCAGTAAGTGTCTGAGGCCATATTTGAATTTAGGAAGATCAATCTTCCTGAGTTTAGACCTAGCACTATCTGATTACTAAGACACAGTGATAAAAGGCACTGACATATCTACTGCTATAACTGATGAATATTTGAAATAACCTTGTACTCTGCACAAACCCTTCTTCTTAAGTTTCTCACTCAGCCATTTCCTGGTAGACTGAAAATTATGCTTTACCGTTGGGTCCTTCCCTCTCCCCTACTCCCCTCCCCACCCCCAATCCCCAAACAAGAGCACAGACCCTGTGATATCTACTGGAGTGTGCAAGCTCAGTGACAAGCATTCAAAACAGAGGAGAGATTGTCTAAATTTCTGTGCTTTTAAATCATATCCCTGGGGGTGAATATTCAAAGCAGGGTTGCATTCTTGATTCTTGCCTGCAGCCCAGCAATTAGACATGGAGTTGGATTTTTTTTTTTTCTTCTAAAGACCATTTTGAATGAAGAAGCAGATTAGCTTCTATGACAGACAGCACACAAATGCAAGTGACAACAATGCAGATTAGCACCTAGCATGGAGAGCTCATTAAAAATCAAGGTTCACAACTGGAATTGCATTTGCTCATCAATTTCATGCACACAAGGGATTTGGGGGTCAGCAGTTCTAGAAGGCTGCCACCCACAACCAAGATAAATTAGATTTGCCAAAATTAATAGAATGTAACATGAGTGATTTGATTCACTCATATTAGTTGACTAATATTTCTTTAGGGTTTGGGATTAACATAAGAGTATGGATAGCTAGTTGAGTTAGGAATATGTTTGTGAATGAACTGGTTTAGTCTTAATCTGCATAAAAGATATATCCAAGGAACAGACTGAGGATACTCCCTTTTTTTTTTTGATGAATAGAATATATCTGTTCTTTCTTTGCAAGTGAAGTCAATAATGTACCCTATTTATTGATACATTTGACATCTTTAGAAATGATCATCATGCCTTATGTATACTCCTCTTTTCCCTATCAATGCCTGAAAAAAAAAACTATTGTGTTTTCTTTCTACATTTGGTTGACTCAAAACTTTCTGTCCTTTAAAATTTCCAGCTTTGGTTTACTCCAATTTGCTGAATGAAGTACCATTCCAAGAAACTACAGGGAAATCCCCTACAGACTCAGATGATGGGTCATAGAATGGTGAAATCAGAAGGGATCCCAGAGTTTATTTTGTCCACCCCCAGTCCTGAAACACAAATCACCTTTACCACTTCCTCTTGGAATGATCACTCAATCTTCCCTTAAAGATTTCAAGTGACAGGGAATTCACTATCACCTGGGTTGGCCCATCATATCCCTGAAAAGCTATTTAGTAGGAAGTTTCTCCTAATTATTTAATAGTAATTGTAATTTTTTGTAATTTTCACTCTTTGGATCCCAGGTCAGTTTCCTTGGGACAAGAAGAATAACAATGCTTCAAATATTTAAATATTGCTATCATAACCTCCCTAAGCCTAAACCATCTCTATTTTCTTCAGTTCCCCTAAAATGGCATAGTTTCAAGTTCAGTTAGTATCCTGGTTGCTTTTCTCTGGCCATGCTCTAGTTTATTATTGCCCAGCTGTGGCCTGACAAAGATCCTCCCTCATTCTGGACACTATATTTTTGTTAATGTAGCCCTAGATGAATTTTTTTTTTTGTGGCTATTGCTCATGAGCTTGTAGTCTGCTGTAATCCATAGATCTTTGTCACATGAATTGCTTTCTGGATCTGTAAACTGAAAAAAAAAGTCATAGAGGTATTTACATTTAATTTTATTGTATTTCTTCCTTCTTTTTCTTCCTCCCTTCTTTCTTCCTTCCCTCCCTCCCTCCCTCTCCCTCTCTTTCTTTTTCTTTCTTTCTTTCTTTTCTTTTCTTTTCTCTTTCTTTCTTTCTTTCTTTCTTTCTTCTATGATTTTTTTGGTGCAAATTTGGAAATGTTTTACATGATTGCAGATGTCTAACATATAGGATTCCTTACCATCTCTGGGAGAGGGGAGGGAGGATAAAATTTGGAACTCAGAACTTAAACACCCCCCCACACACAAATAAAGTTGTTTAAATATGTAATTGGGAAAAATAAAATATTTTAAAAGAAATAAAAATGTATATGGATATGTAAATAAAGAATATAAATTAAAGATAAATTAAAGATAAGATTATTAAGATAATAAAGATAAATTAAACTGAGATTGGGTATGGGAATCACTAGCAAATTGTAGTATGTGGTAGGTGGACTGAAAGTGATATGGAGTGAAGGATTTCAATTACATGAAGATCTGAAGGGCCAAGAGCTCTAGAAGTCCAAGAAGGCAATTTCAACATAAATTGTTGTCCACTTATGGGTAATTATCTTCATTCAGCAAATATCACCCAAGATGGGTGATATCTAAGTGGTTAATCATGAAGAATAATGAGAAATAAAAAGGAGGAGGAGGAGAATAAGAAAATAGAGGAGTAGAAGAAAGTGAAATAGGATGAAGATGAGGATAGAAAAGACAATGATAGCCATATCAACAATGACAGCTAATGTGTGCAAGACACTGTATTAGAGGGGATATAGGGAGGCCCTAAAGGATGTAGAAGCTCACGGTTTCATTGAGGAATTCTCTTATCTTCCTTGTGCTCCAGACCTCTTGGACAGGATGATGAAGTCTATTGACTATATTCAGAATGACATTACAAAAGAAACCAATTATTGACAAAATTGACTTGACAAAAAATTCTTATTTAAGTTCACAGACTTCAGCTTAAGTTTAAAAGACAAGAATGTGATAATGACCAAAAGGATGATATAGATAATCAGTACTACAGAAACTGCAAAAAATTCCAAGCAACAAAAAATAGACTTTGACCTATTCCTATAGGTAATAAATAAGTCAATCAATCAATCAATAATAACACCCTTGGATCATGCTGCACCTGTGGTCCATAGTCTGTGTTAGTGGCAGATGTGAGCATGAGTTTGACCTGTGAGTCAGCAGCTTTGTTTTCATTCCCAGTTCCCCCATTTACCCCCTAAGGGACTTAGGGCATATTTTTGAAATCATTCTAGGTCTCAGTGTCTTCGTCTGTAAATGAAAGATAAAAACCTGCCAGCTGGCTACTAAATGCTCTGGAAGGAATTGAGGTTTAATAAGATAATGGACTTTATTTTCTCCACATGTTTTCCACACCCTCAACTTCCATGAACTTCAAAAGGAACTCCTCACATCCAAATCTGAATTCTCAAAAATTGCATACAGATCTTCTGGAAGAAAACAGACTAAATATATGCCAATTGCCATTTATCAGCACTTCTAATTCATAGCTATCGATGCTTTCTCCTAGTGATTTCACACTACCCAACATTTAAAATGAAAATAGGCAAGGTCCAGTCTTAGGAAAAAAATCTGTGAACTTGATTCCTTGTTTCTATCTATCCAACATTAATTTTTCTGTTCTCTTTTCTCCCTTGTGAAATTCTAGACCTTTAATTCTAAATACCTACCACACCCAAGGCTTTCTCATTGCCTTATCTAACCTCACTAAGGATAGGCAAATTATTCGCACTAAGGTGTTAGAGATTTGATTTGTTACCCAGATATACTTATATATCAGAAGTGGTATAGAAACAGTGGGAAAATCTAATCATGCTACTAACCTTACTCAAGAACCTTCAATAGCTCTCCATGCTTAAAGGACAATTAATTGAATAAATGAAATTTAAAGCCCTTCACAGTCTGACTGCTACTCATCTTCACAGGATTATTATATTTTTTCTCTCTCGCATTCTATGTTCCAGAGAAACTGACGTGCTTATTATTCCTTCTATGTAACATTCCATCTCCTTCCTCTTCAGTTTTGCATAGGCTCTTCCCCATGTCTGAATCAGTGAATTAGTAAATGAAAAAGCATTCATTGAAAATTTATTGGGTGTCAAATACTGGCAACATAAATACAAAATGGCTGCTGTTCAAATGAGAGAAACAATACTTAATATGCAGAAGGGATATTTAAGGAGGGGTGTTTTAGTTTGGAAAGTTATAGGGATGATGAGTAGAGACATAAAGAAGTATATTGACATATTCTTTCAATGACTAAAACAGTATTGATTTGATTATGGTTTCCCACCTAGAGGGTGGTAGAGAAAATGATGGTAAATAAAGTTAAGTATATTTGGGCTGCTTTGTGAGACACTAATGAAGGTAGGGAAGTCCCCATGATGAGAGCTGTGGAGCTAAAAGCATCAAAATCTACAAGAAAATATAAACATTATTTTCTATTGGACAGCCAACACTAAGACACTAAGATTCTCAAATTCTTAAGTTCCTGAGGCAGCTGCCAAAGCTAAAGCTAGGAATTTCAACTCAGAGTCATTATGTGATCACCTGCGCTCAGGGAAAGAAAAACAAAATAGAAGAGGTAGTCAGAGATTTGGGATATAGGATTAGGCTTGCCTGGCAAGCATATGCTTTTATGTATGTAGTCTCCACTGCTATAATGGCGGAGGGCTTTTTAGGCGATATGCTCCTGAGAAAGAAAGAGAATAGAGAGAAAGAGGGGACATATTTACAGTCAGCTAGAGATAGATCTAGAGAGAAGTAGAGATAGAGGCAAAGACATAGGTAGAGAGAAAGGGAGGGGTTCTGGGATGAGGAAGAGAGACAGAAGGATAAAAAAAGAGAAAGGTATAGAAGGATGAGGATAGGGGCTTGCAGAGAGGGAGAGGGAGAAAAAAAGAATTGGGATGAGAAAAGGAGAATGAAAAAGGAAAAAAGAGGAGAAAAGGGGAAAAGGGAGGGAACCACTTTTTTTTTGGCTCATTAGCAAATCCTCTTTCACATAGGAATAGCCATGAAGATACAAGATCAAAGCACTAGCTTCTAGCTGCTCATATCATTTTTTAGTAAGGGACTAGGACAGAGGTCTCTCACCACACATGCCCCATGGGATGGTCCCAGTTCATCATTACAGAACAACAGATATCAGAATTTCGTTTAAAATATGGTAACTGCCAAATGAATGTTAAGGAAATCGAGTGTTGAGGAAAATAATAGAGATTTGGGATGGCCAAGAAAATAGATATGAGAGAGTTTAAGTGGGAGTTAGGACTGGGTAAAACTGAGAAGGGAAGGAATTTCAAAGAGGCAGGAAGAATATGACAGAGTTAGAGTTGGGGTAAAAATGAACATGTTTGCAGTGGAAGGGGGTGTGTATAGAATAATGAGAGAAATGACTAGAAAGACAGATTGGGGTGAGATTAGGGATGGACTCTGTCTATGGACAAAGGAAAGTCTTTGAAGGTTTTTTTGGATGGTAATTACATAAGCAAATATGTATTTGAGAACATTCATCTGGTAGTAATATAATATGTATATATAGGATATAATTTATATTATACAGTAATATATAAGATAGAGTTGAAGAAAGGAGAGACTCAAAACAGGAAAACCATCTAATGGTAGAATTTCAGGTATATGTGAAGAATATGCTTTTGGTTTCTGGGGTCTTTTCCAATCTTGCATGAAACATCCCAGTCAAGGTTCTACTTGTTTTGGTAAAATACAACATTGACAGATATTCCAGTGACAGCTGTGGTGTAGAAAACTAATAGTGAAACAAAGTATAAGCACAATTGCTTAGTAGAAATATTGAGAGATTTTCCAAGAAAAAAAGTTTTGTGGGCTGATACATAGGTTTGATGATGGGGAAACTGGGAAGTGTATTACATTAAATTGGATATATCCAGCTGTAAGCTTGACAACTCTTTTTTTTTCTATTATGCTAAATTGTAAGCTCTCAACTTGTCAGAACTTGCCCACTATCTTTCAAATATTCAGCCTTCAACCTTTGAGGTAGGATTAGCTGCAGTTTAATTTCCTGATAACACCTAAATTAAGGTAAGAGTTCTAAATACTTTATTAATAATGCATGCAGTAATTAATAGAAATTACTTTTCCAGCATGTATTATTAAAAGATGTGTTCCAACATGCCTTTTCTGCAGTCCAATTTACTTACATGCTGAACAGGGTGCTCTTTCTACATCTCTTTCTTATATAGGACTGTTAATGTATCAAATAAATCTTAAATCTGGGGCTCAATTTTTTATTTTGGGTTGGAAAAAAAACCCCTCCCAATCTGATTCTTTGTTAAAAAATGTTCTTTAAAGAAATGGATTCAGTCATTTTTGACAGAATGCTTCGTCTAAGAATGATGATGGAGATGGGCAGAAGGGATGATGATGATGATGATGATGATGATGATAATGACAAGGATGCTCAAATTATTATGGCATTTTGTAATATGCAAGAATGCATTTTTTCATAAGCCTGAAGCCACATAGAAGAGAATTGAATTTGGAGTCAGTACAAATATCAACTCCACTATTTACTGATGGTGCAACATTGGCAATCAAGCAAGCAACATTTATAAAACATGTACTGGATACCAAATATTATTCTAGACACTGGGATATGAAGACAAAAGGAAAGAAAGAGCTTACATTCTACTGGAAGAGACATCATGGATATAAATAGTTATATGTAGAAGTATAAAAAAATTATAAATAAATGCAAAGTAATTTTGGGAGGCACATAAAAACCTGAAATAAAATTAGGACAAGTTTCCTAAAGAAAGACAGTCTTTTTTTGTGTGTGTATGTGAGACAATGAGATTAAGTGACTTGCCAAGGTGACACAGTTTGTAAGTATCAAGTGTCTGAAGCTGAATTTTAATTCAGGTCTTCCTCACTCCAGCCAGGGCCAGTGCTCTATCTACTGTACCACCTAACTCCCCAAGAAATACAGTATTCTTTTTTTCCCCAGGAACATTTAGCTTTAATGAAAATCACACAGTTCTAGCAGTAATTTGCTGTCCTCAGAGTCCCCAAAAGAAATTGTGAAGATTGAACTTCACCTAATACACAGATGGGTGAGGGTGGAGAGGGGCAGAAATGGAGAAAGGACAGAGAAATTTTGGGTGAGACAGGGATTAAACATTTGACCATAATCCTTCCCTAAAATCCAAATCTTCTGCCCCTGACTGTAGAAGAGCTACTAAAAGGCCAGGTTTGTGGCTGATCAAGGGTACTGTCCCACTTAGCAGGAGTAAGAACCACTTGGACAGCTCAGTCCCCAGTAAATGTATCACAGGATAGCATCAGGTAGGGTACTCCTTCACCCCAGCCCCGCTACTCCCAGGAAGCTGATATGTGGTCCTCCAGACATCCCCTGGTTGCTGCTTCTAAAGATGAGATGAGGGTCTGGGCAAGAGAATTGCAGAATTTCTTCCTGACTAATCTCACTGACTGATTCCTCCCCAACTGACAATGTACAGCAGCTTCTGCACTGAGTTCTCCAAGGAAATAGGCAGAGAAAAATCAAGCGTTAAGATAACTCAGGGTGATAGGAATTGGATCCTCCCCTCTTCCCACCCTAACTCATTCCCATACCATCCAGGAGATGACACAGGAAAAAAAAATAAAATAAAAACTGGCCAAACCCAGACCATGGAGGTTAGCTTGATCAAGCCTAAAGGAAGCTGAGCCTCTTGTCCCTGAGCATGCCAGGGAATATGCTCCCTGACACCAGAAACTATAGACAGCTAAGGCCCGGTGACTGAAAGCAGAGTCAAGAGCCAGGAGAAGTGATGAAGGATCACATCATGGTAGAAAGGCTGGGGGTGGAGGGAGAAGGGTCAGGTTGTTCATCTGGCAATAGAAACACTCCACAGTTACAAAGGACCATGGGCTCAAAGGTACAAAGAAGAGCCTGGCCCTCTCATTCCTTAGGCTTTCCTCAGCTCAGTGGCCATCCAGGGCCTGGTCCTGGGCAATGACAGGCTAGTTGAACTTGATCATGAAGGTAGTACCCTTGTGCCAGTGGGCAGCGACTTTGGTAGGGAAGCCACTATGACTGAGTACAGCTTAAACTATACATACTGTGAAGCTGGCACAGTTGAGCATGCTCTTCTCCTTGGGCAAGGAGATGTAGGTGTTGATGAGTGGTTCATGCTCGATGATGTAGTAGGTCTTATCATCATCATCATTGGCTTGTTCCAACTTGTCTGCCTCCTTGCCAAAGAGTACCTGCCACACTGCACCCTTGACAAAGATCAGTACATGCAGTACCCAGGTCTCTCATTGGCCTCCCTTCTCCTGAGTGTCTAGGCCATCCAATACTTGGATGCCCACCTCCTGACCCAGTTCTGCCAGTCATGCCTGCACCCCTGCCATAGAGTACATATCATTCTGGCAATACTGAACCAGCTCTGAGAACAGCAGAGAGAAGGCACTTAGGTTCACCTCCATTTTAGGTCTCATGCATCCATGGCCCGGAGATGATGGGAAGAACCAAGCCCTTCGAAGCCATAGCCCAAGGCTGAAAGACAGTATTTTTAAAGGAAATAAGTGATTCTTAGAAGTAGAAGGAGGGAATACATTCCAGTCACAAAGATAACTAGGGCAAAGGAACTAGAGTAAGAGGTGACTCATTCTGAATGTGGAATACCAGTTTGGCTGATCCATAGAATACAATTATGGAAATAATGTATAATGAATAACAATGGCAATGGAGCACTGGGAAGATTATTCAGCATTGTCAGAGATTGGAGGCAGAAAGACCAGTCAGGAGGCTGGGAAACAATTTAGAGAAGAAATAAGACTCCAAACTATGGTGATTATAATAGGAATAAAAAGTTGCATATCAAAGATGTCATAGAAGAAAGGGTTTGACAACTCTTTGAATATATACTCTTTGGATATATGAGATGCAGGGACAAGAGTGGGTAAAACTCAAAGAGGATGATGTTATTATTAACAAAGATAAAGAATTAAGGAGGTAAGTTTAGGAAAGATGATAACTTTGGTTTTTAGACATGATGGGTTTAAATTGTTCAAGTCATGCACTGGAAACATTCTACAGACATTTGAAAAAGCAAAGACTAGAGGTCTGGAGATGGATTGTCTAGAGATATTTATCTGTGTCTTTCTCCCTACCTTATCTATTATAATCTATTTCCCTTTTGGGAGAGATAAGGAAAATTACCCTGTGGAGTTGACAAGATTACCTCACCAAGAAAGGCTAAACAGACAGGAGAAAAAGGATAGGAAAGAATCATGGAGAAAATTAATGTTTAAGTAGGAAGAAAGTTGAAAAGTCAGTCAGAGAATGCAAAGATGCAGGTTAGGAAGTAAGAAGAGAAAGCAGGAAATATAGGGTCACAGAAGAAAAGGAAAAAGGGATTGTTAAAGAGGACATCAAATGCCAAATGGCACAAAAAAATCAAAAAGGATAAGGATTGAAAACAAGTTATCATATTTGGTGATAAGAAAGTCTATTAGAACCTGAGAGAGGGATGTTTCAGAACAGTGGTGGGCATAGAATCCATACTATGAAAGTTTGGGAAGCAAGCAGTGGTGAAGTGGAATGTCAATTCACTTTCTAGGAATTTGACAGGGAAGGTGAGGAGAAAGATAGGACAATAATTAGGGTGCAGTTTTTTTTCCCTAAGAAAGCTTTTTTTGTTTGCTTAAGATGAAGATAATTGGGCATTTTGACAGAATGTAAGTTCTTTGAGAATAGGCACTGTTTCATTATCTTTCTTTCTTTTTTCATTTTTCTTTTGGTTTTTATATCTCTAGTGCCTAGCACAGTCTTGGGGTTATAGGATGTGATTAATAAATGCTTGTTGATTATTAATTTCTTTTTAGATCACAGGGGAAAGAATCAGTGGATAGGGATTACCTGAAGATACATAAGAGAAGGAATTTTTGATAGAACTGAATATAGGGGAATCAACAACTATCTCAGAGTGGGAAGAAGTATAAAAAGTCAACTGTTTTGACTCACATCTATAAAAAAATCACCTCAATGGTATTCTCAGGGAGTTAAAAGCCATTCTGTCTTCTTGTGAAAACTATTAATAAGGGTAGACTACACTTCTCCAGAGAAGCCCATTTCATTTCTAATTTACTTTATTTGTTGGGAGGATTTGATCCTCAAATCAACTCTGTGTGTTTGGTGCTCTTTTTATCCCCTCCTTTTCAGATAAGGAAACTGAGACTAAGGAAGGGTTAAATTATTTGCTTAAGATTACATAACTTATTAGTGTCTGGGGTAAAATTGGAACTCAGCTATTCTTATCTCTTAAGTCCCATATTCAGTTTGCTTCAACCAACTATCTTTTATGTGCTTAAGTTTGTCTTTATGTGATTTCTATTTCTCTTAGTTTTGATTTGGGGTGCCATGAAGAACCTGACAACTCTTCATATGTTTTCAGTCAGCTATTATGTCCTCTCTCCCTATACTACTACTGAATCAATCCTTACATAGTATGGACTGCAATCCTCTCCCCATACTGATTATCATCCTTTATATGTTCTCCATCTTCTCATCTTGTCCATAGCCATCATAAAAATATGGTGTCTAGAACTAGACACAGGATCCTATATATGATCTGACCAGAGAAGGATAACAGAACTATTATTCTTTTATTATAATTCTTTCAGTATAGCCTAAAACTGAATTTGTACCATTTGGTTACTATTTTGCACTGACTGTTGTTTTCTAAAACCTCCAAATTTTTTCTCAGATGAATTGCTCTCTAGTCACACCTTCTCTAATTTTTTATTGATAATGTGTATTTTTTGAATCCAAATGTATGTTCACTTTGTTAAATTTTTGTCATGTTGTATTCAGTCCATTTTCTAGCCAGTTGTGATTTTTTTCACTGTCTCATTATGTTCACCATTCCTTTCAGCTTTGTCTCCATTGCAGATTTGACAAGCATGACATATATGCCTTCATCCAAGTCAAAGATAAAAATGTCAAATAGCACAGCACCAAAGACAGATCCTTGGAGAACTTCACTGGTGACCTTCCTCTATATTCATTTATACTCCATTGGAGCTGTAATATTTTTAATTATAGGTATTCCCTTCATTGGTATCGTCCAACAGCTCCATATTGGCATTGAACTGGCAATGACTATGCTTTCAATCTGGTCATTTAGCCAGACAGGATCCCCTTATCTTTACCATCATCTAGCCCATATGTCTTTGTCTTATTCACAATAATGGCATTTTTGTCAAACACTTTACTCATATCTAAGTAAACTATATCTCTTGATCTTTCAGTCTCCCCAATTCTGTAAAAAGAGGAAATTAACCTAGACTATTCTTGTTGAAACTTTGTTGTTTTGTTGAGGCCACTGCTTTTCTAGCTAGAAAATATGGTTCATAAACCATACTTTAAATAATATATACCTTTAAAAATTTGGGAATTTAGTGGGATTAGTGAATTAGCAATTAGTGAAATTCAATGAACTATATTTCATAATCTTTATTCTCTTTCATTTTTTTTTAGAAAACTGAGTTATTTACTTTTCTCCTGTCCTGTAGTTACTCTCCCATTCTCCAAGAAGCTGCTAGGTGGTGTAGTGGATAGAGCATGGGCCTTGGATTCAGGAGGACAGGAGTTCGAATCCAACCTTAGACACGTGCCACTTACTAGCAGTGTGACCTTGGGCAAATTCCTTAACCCTGATTGCCTCACATCCAGGACTATCTCCAGTCATCCTGATTCATATCTGGCCACTGGACCCAGATAACTCTGGAGGAGAAAGTGAGGCTGGTGACTTAGCTAAGCATCCCCCTCACTCAAATCCATTCATGTACTTATCATAGCATCACCTCTCTGATGACATGGTCTTCTTCAAAAATGAAGGTCAAAAACAATATAATATAATATATATGATCATAAAAAAAAACCAAACCAGCAATTAGGTCTGCTCATTCTACCAATCGCTTAAGGACATGTAGGTCATGGTGGTCATTTGAATTTATCAAGGATAATTAGGTCTTCTCTTAATTTTCTCATACCTGATGTTGAGTTTCAAGTCCTTATCAACTATTTTTCTTGTGTCTTTCAAATCCAAAGTTCATTTTCCATGGAAAAGAAAACAAAACTAATAAAGCATTAATTAGTTTTGCCTTCTCTACATTGCCCATTTTAATTTTCCCATCTTCCCTGAGCAGCAGTTCTATCAGTATTCTTCAAATTCTGCTTTTTCCAATCTAACTATAAATCCCTTTGCTTATCTCTATATCAGGTAATTCTACTTTCTTATGTGGGCATTTTATTTACTGAAATGGGCAGAATGGAAGTTTACATGAGAAGCACAGAGAAGTCTAACTTGAAGGACAGTTTTGAGGGCAAATTAGACCCTCAGATGAAAGTGCTAGGAAAGAGAAACAGATTGTTTTTGAAAGAATCTGAGTGGAATGGGGCAGCTAGGTGGTGCAGTGGATCGAGCACCTGCCCTGGAGTCAGGAGGACCTGAGTTCAAATTCGGCCTCAGACACTTAATAATTACCTACCTGTGTGGCCTTGGGCAAGCCACTTATAATCCCTTTTGCCTTGCAAAAAAAAAAATTAAAAAAAAAGAATCTGAGTGGAAGCAGCTTCACAGGTGCTGACATGTTCAAGATAGCTATAGTGCCTTGGTTCCCAACAGCTTTTTACAGAAGACTTTCTTTCTTTCTTTCTTTCTTTCTTTCTTTCTTTCTTTCTTTCTTTCTTCCTCTCTTTATTTCTTCCTCCCTTTCTTTCTTCCTCCCTTCCTCCCTCCCTCCCTCCCTCCTTCCCTCCTTCCTTCCTTCCTTCCTTCCTTCCTTCCTTCCTTCCTTCCTTCCTTCCTTCCTTCCTTCCTTTCTCTCTGTCCTTTCTCTTTCTCTCCTCTTCTTTCTCTCCTTCTTCTCTCTCTCTCTCTCTCTCTCTCTCTCTCTCTCTCTCTCTCTCTCTTCCTCCCTCCCTCTTTCTTTGTTCTTCCTCTTCCTCCTCCTCTTCCTCTTCGTTTTTGGGAAATTTATTGCCAAGAAACAAAATTAAAGAATCTATTGGGGCTTTTTGGAAGATTGTATTTGACTTTGTGCCATATCTAATAGAATGTTGATTTGTAGTTTATTAAGATAGAGATAGGTCACACCACACATGAGAAACTTCTTGTTTTGTGTCAGTGAAGAGTGGGAAGAAAGGAAATTAGAAGGTAGGAACTGACTTAAGAAATTGCTTATGGTAACCAGAAGCTAATGGATCTGAGAAACTGACAGAAGCAGAGAAGTGGGATAGAAATATATGCTGAGACATCTGGTCCCGTCACTTCCTGACAAGTAGAGGGAGAAGAACTGGAAGCAGTTCACATTTTATATTCTTGCACTCAGAGGTCATTGCAGACAGCAACAGTACCCATGAAATTAAAAGACACTCTTTAAAGGAAAACTATGGCCATTCTAAAAAGCAGAGACATCACATCACCAACAAAGGTTTGGATAGTCAAAGCTATAGTTTTTCCAATAACAACATATAACTGTGAGAGTTGGACTAGAAAGAAGACTGAGTGCTGGAGAAGACTTTTGAGGGTCCCTTGGACAGCAAGGAGATTAATATTTAAATTAATTCAGACTTTAAGGAAGGTAAAATACTGAAGTTTAAATACTTTGGTCATATAATGAGGACAGGATTCATTGGAAAAGATCCATTGGGAAAAATCAAAGACAAAATGAAAAGGGATGGCAGAGGATGAGATGGATAGTGTCACAGAAACTATCAACTCTTGCAAGTTAGGTCAAAGTACAGGTCAAAATGACTTGCAAGAGCTGATAGTTTAATTTTCAATGTAAGCATTTCTGTCTTGGAAATTGTTCAAGCACAGTAAATCAAGGCTTTATTTACTTTATTGATAGCCTATACTCAAGAAAATGATAGAGTTATTATTGCAGGTTAAATTTATAAATTCTTTTGTGTAATTTTTTTTCTAGAGAGCTGATAAGCTTTTACCAGCATACTCATAGCCACTCCCATCTGGGGAACCACTTCAACAGTTTCCTACTTCTGAGTTCAATTTTTTTGATTTTGCAAGGCAATGTGCTTAAGTGACTTGTCCAAGGTCACACAGCTAAGTAAGTATTAAGCATCTGAGGTCACATTTGAATTCAGGTCCTTCTGACTCCAGGGTCAGTGCTCTATTCACTGCAACACCTATTTGGCCCCCTGAGTACAATTTCTAAACTTATCTCTTAAATATTTACAGTAGATTATGAGTTTCCAGTTCATATAACTTTTTTTTTTAGGTTTTTTGCAAGGCAAATGGGGTTAAGTGGCTTGCCCAAGGCCACACAGCTAGGTAATTATTAAGTGTCTGAGACCGGATTTGAACCCAGGTACTCCTGACTCCAGGGCTGGTGCTTTATCCACTACGCCACCTAGCCACCCCTAATATAACTTTTTAGGTAATTCATTTTTTTTTCTTTCTCAGTGAAATAATTTCTCTTTTTGTCTCTTGAATTTTTTTGTTATTCTTGCAAATTTCCCAGACTTCTCAGACTAATTTCCCTATAGAGTAGCTCCAGAATTGTTCAGTAGTATTTTCTCTTTGAAATCTTCTCTCCCCAATTCTAGGTTATATGTCAGTCTATGCCTAGATTTTCTCTCCTCCTCTACCTAAGAGTACCAATTCTAAGATGTATTAGTCCTTTCAAGATTGACATGATTTCTACTTGAGTCAGTTCTCTTTCTTATTGATCAAAATCAATAGTGTAGAAATACATTAAAATAGTGTAGAAGTACATTAAAGCCAACCATCAATTCCTTAGCTGTTCTTGCTTTTGGAAAAGATATAGTTCCAGCAGATGTTCAGATAAATGAAGTCTCCATCATTCTTATGTAACAGACATATGATTAATTTCCTGAACTTTTTTACCTTTCCCTTCTATCAAGGTGGTCTGTATAATATTTTCTTGACACCATCACTGGATTTTTTTTGAATGTTGTTCACTTTTGCTCAAATGCTCTCCACTGTGCTACTCTGCTTCAATTCTTTGATTTCTTCCCTTGAGTATTTGTTCTTAATATTCAATGCAACACATTCTGTCCCTTTGCATGAGATGTTCCCTTCTGTAGCTGTTCAGAATGAGTGTGATGAGTATCTTTTCCCCAGGTCTCAGTGTCTTTGTACATTAATGACTCTAGTTCATCTTATTTATTACCTGGATATTGTATTATCCATAGGTTCATTGCTGATTTCCCTTTTCCATGTTGTACCTTTATACATTCATTTATGTAACAGTTTTGTCTTTCAGTCAAAAGTCATGATTCAGTTTGTAAGACTGCAAGCAAATATTTTTTTACTAAACCCAGGGTTAAGTTTAACTCTATCCAAGAGTCCATAATTTCTGTTTTTTTTAAGCAATTCAAATCCTGTTCTCAGGAAACAATGCTCTTAAGTAAGTTCCTCACTCTCCAATTCTACCTTTCTCTTATGAAGCTATGTCTTTAATGGATGGTAGTAAAGAGAGTCTCATCATCCTTTTCCTAAGGTTTTAAGCTTCTTGCTCAAGGACTTCATAATCTCTCCCAATACTTTCTAGGCTTCTTTTGGCAATTATTGATATTTCCATGTATAGTTAGTGCTCCTAAAGTTTGACAATTCTTGGGAGTTTTTTTTGACAGCTTTTGGATACTCACTAATAAAGATAAATTGCCTTGCTATTATTAGTTAGGCCAATAAACAACTGCTAATACTTGGGTGGGGAGGAGTCAACAACCATAACTACTTATCTCTTCTTACTCTGACAATTAATATATAGTCTCTCTCCTGATGCCTCTTGTGAATCCATATCATGATTTCTTGAAGGGAAATCATTGTTTATTCCTTAAAGAGTCTGCCCATTCTCCCTGCCCTCTTCCTCAATACCCATGGCCAAATCTTCATACTTAACTACTTTTGCCCAGTGTTCAATAAAACCCTTGATCTACAGCTAGAAGTGATTCCAAAGATCATTTTGTTCAGTTATCTCAATTTAAATATAGGGAAACTAAGACAAGGAGATTAAATGATTTTCCCAAGGTTCCATGGAGAGTGTCAGGTGGGATATTCAATGTACCTTTTCCCCCTTCCTCCTCTTTTTATAATATTTCTTCAACATCCAACTTCTGAATGGTCAAAATTTTCCCCAATTCCTCTTCAACCCTGCTTTATTTTCACCCAAAAGACGTTTCTTTCTCTTCAAAGGGCATTTTCTTTTCCTTTATTACCTGGAAAGTGGTGAGACATGCCTAAAACCCTTTTTCTTTCTGTCTGAAGAGGTAGACTAACCTCTGTTTTGTATATTTATAGTAGCTGCTTGTTCATATTGGAAAGACAAACACTGAACCCACTGTTCAGTGTTATGAAAATTCTCACTGCCTTCCATGCTGGCTGGAGACAGGAAAGGATGGAACTGAGGGTGGTGTGACAGGGTCTGCTTTAGCATGGAAGAAGGTAACCTTTTCTGAAACTATAGAGAAGGAGGGGAGGAAGGGTGAGAACATTGAAAAGATTCGAGGAAGGCATTGACATCGGACAGCCTCAATATCCTCAGTAAAGCAGTGGATGTAGTCATCTGCTTTGCCTGAGGGATAAAATGATCAAACTGCAGGATCCATCAAAGCGCAAATGATAAAGATAACTGTTTGTGATCACTATCTCTTAACCTCCTTTCTGTGACTGCAGTCTGTACCCCCATGTTCTTATACTGCCCACAGTCCACGTAAGAAACAGCCTCATGTTGTGATGATCCCTCTGATTCCTATTCTCTCCACATGGATAGCTGTTCTTCCTAAGTGGAGCACAGCAGTCCTAAGATAGTGCTGCCATTGCTAGATGATTATTGCTAATACACTGTTCTTGTTGTTTGGGGTTCAGGAAGGAAAATTAGCCATTTCCCCCAAGGCTTTGGCAAACAGCAATGATTTATATAAATAAATCCCTGCTCTTTCTCCCATTTATTGGTCTAAGCAGGGAGAGCAAAGGAAGTATTTGAATATACTGGGGCAAAATGACTCAATAATTTCTTGAATTTCTTGTGATTTTGTTGGTATAGGGAATTTCCATCAAATAAACTCCCTATAATAAGACAATCATCACTTGGCCTTTAGAGTCACAAGATGAGTATTTCTCAGAGTCAGAACTTGAACCCAAGTCTTTTCTGATTTTAAAACTGGCCTCTCTATTCATTACTCTATGCTACCTCTCAGATCTATAATAATGATGGTGATAACTTTGACATTATTTCTTTTTATATAGTCTTTAGCACATGGTCACAAATTTAGACCTGAAGAAGTCTTTAGGGGTCATGTTGTCCAACTTTCTCAACAGAAATTAAGTGACCAGATTAACTCAGTTAGTAAATGTTTGAAATGGGATTCAAATTCATTTCCTTCTGACTCTAAGTCACTTGCTGCCCTATTTAGTTCAAGAGTAATCCTATGAGATAGAATAATTCTCCCCTCTCTATGTCTCTTTGTCTATATGTCTCTGTCTATCTGTGTCTGTGTGTTTGTCTTTTTCTCTGTCTTTATCTCTGTCTCTCTGTCTTTGTCTCTGTCTGTCTGTCTCTCTCTCTCTCATCCTCCCTCCCATCTTTGTCTCTGCCTCTCAAACATACATCTAAAAACGATAAAACATAAAGCAACACAAACATACATTCCTCTTCTATATGTACCATTAGGGTAGGGAGGAAAACTACTGGTATGAATATTTCCTTCATCTATACAGATTAGCAAGTCATATATAACCTATTGCCTTAAAAGTTTGGCTAGGGGCACTAAGAGTTTGAGTGACTTGAAAAATCATCAAATTACAATGCATTAGAGGTGGGAATAAAACCCAGTTCTTTTTAACTCCTTATATTACATCCCATCTCATGTATATATTCTCTCCACTTTACAGATGAAGAAATTGAGATTTAGTTGATTTGCCCAAGGTCATTGGTAGTGAAACCAGGTCCTCTGACTATAGATTTTACCTATAAAGTGCCTTAAAAATTTAGTAAACTCCAACCTTTCATCTATGAAATATTATTTTTCTATGATGGTTTTCTTTCAAGGAGTTCAAAACAGGTTAGGGAATCTAGAAATCACTATTGCTGACAAAAGGTCTCGATCATTTGGGAAAGGGAGGAGTTTAAATTTCAATATATCACTATAAAATATATATTTTCTTAAATCTTAGGTAGGAGCATATTCATGAATCAGTTATCCTTTTAAACCTTTAAAAGATATGTTACATTGAGTCATATCATCAATATAATTTTAATATATATATTTTTAACCTTCAATATTTGCTTCAATGGTTATATATCAATTTCTAAAAGCTATATGAAGGGCAGTCAAGATGTGAATACAACTTTTCTGACTTCTAGTCAAGCATTCTTTTTATATTATAGTAGATAAAATTCTAGACTTGGATTCATATAGACCTGAGTTTAAATCCTCCCTTCACCTTAACTGACTGGGATGTTATTTAACCTTCCTGCCTCTGTTTTTGGAGTTTTTGTAATAATAACATCTTTCTCATACTTTTTAAAAAATTCGTTAGATAATACATGTAAAATTATGTCTAAACTTTAAATTTCCCCATAAATGAGAGGAATGATAACAATAAAATTTATTTCACTTATCAGCAAAACCAAACCCTAGCCCTTGTTTCATACACAAAGAAAAGACTGTAGGATATATTGTTCTCTAAATGTCTTACTCTTGGAAGATTGGTAGAATCTAACTGTGTTCAAGGAAGTGCCTGCTCATTGTGTAGCCTGGAATAGAGATCAACAATGCTTTGGATACCATTCATTTAGTAGTCCTTTCTCAGGTCATTATAAAAACTTCTTTGCAAGGAGAGGCACAAAGGCATTCCCTTTTCTGCAGAACTTTTTGAGTTCAGAGGAGACTGGATGGTCATAGCCCTCCGGTGTTTGTCTGGTGTCAAGGGACTACAGATGCATTTCTGTCCAGAGTCTTTTGAGGCCATTTGGGGTATAATTTATGTCCATCTCCATGTTGAGTAAAGGAGATGACTCACAAAGCTCTCCTAACAATAAGACCAAAGGAGTTCGAGCCATGTATATAAAGAGTTAAACAGTCCACCCTTCTTGGAGCTACCTTGACATTCAGAGGCATAGTTCCTAACCTAATCCTTTTTAAATCAGATTAGTCCATCCCCATTGCTGACAGTTCACTGACTAGTGCCTTGCTCAAAGACAATCTCATCTGAGATGCAGAGCACTTGCCATGGTTTTATAGTATCAGAGTAGTAATTCATGCCCTGAGTAATAAAGAAACTCATTAAATGTAGAATCTCTGCTCTTGCTTTGTACTTAGACCTCCCAGTAGTTTAAGTTATGCATAATGAGGCTAAAGACTTTAAGGGATAATATAAAAATTATCTACTATTCTTTTATATCTAAAATTGTTCATTTGTTTCCCTTCACTACATTGCTAACATAACTAGGAAACAATATATTACCCTAATTACATGTTATTTATTAGTCAGGAAGCAAATAAGTCATTTGGAGACAAATCCCTGTAGTTATTCATGGAACTGCTTTAGATGACAAAGATAGAGTAAACCAAGCAGTCTTTCATTATATTTATTACACACTCTTTGTGCTAATGAACAATAACAGGCTTCACTGAAATAATGGTCTCAGCTCCAAGTTGTACGGAATGCTATAGAGGCCATATTTATCAAGGGTATGTCCATGTCGGGTTTTGGGAGCCTTTTGTGTCATTGCCTTCTATTGAAGGCTCTTGGTGGATGGAAAACAAAAGGAGTTTGGGCAATTTTCAAAAGACAATGAATACTGGTTCTAAAAAAAACAACCTGTATGCAACACTTCCTTATGGAAATAAAATGATTATTGATCTTTTCATACTTATCTATAGAAAGTAATATATATATATATATATATATAGACATATATATATATATATTCTTTCCCTATGGTAAATAAAATGGAGTATGTATTTGCATATATAGATATGAATACATGTATTATGTACATTCAGAATACATTCACACATGTGTGTGTTATATATGTGTGTATACATACATGTATGCATACTCCATATATATGCATATATATGGAGAGAGAGAGAGAGAGAGAGAGAGAGAGAGAGAGAGAGAGGAAAAAAGATTCTGAGAAATTATTTAGTATAGTATATACAAAGGGCCACTCAGAGTTGGAAAGACCTTATTTCAAATCCTATCCTTGACCAATGTGGTCTGCTGAGTAAATCACTTAACCTCTTGATGTCTGAGACAACTTTCCAAGATTATAACGTTTCAGACCAGTTGCTGCTCTGATTTAGTGAAGGAATTCCACACTGGGAAGTCTATACCCAAAATGTCATAGAACCAACCTTATCATCCGTATTCCAAGAATACCTGTAAAAATAAAAACAAGAACCTTATGGTCCTAAGATTTCTCTTTGAAATCATCTAGTACAATACATGCACAAATATACATAGATTTGTGTGTATGAATCTTTTTTCTCTGATAGGAACTTCAAAAATTATTTGTTAAATACTTAATCTTGAACATCAATTTATCTCTAACTTTTCTTGGTAACTATTTACATTTAATTAATTTTAATACATGGAGTATCATAACAGTTCTTAAGTTTCTCTTTCTAAATTAACATGAGGATTTTTTCTTTTTCTCTTATTTATTTTTCCTCATATGATCATAGTAAATGTATAAATGAATAATGCTAATAACAATAATTAGCATCTATATTATGCTTTAAGATTTAAAAATATTTTACAGGTATTATTATTTTTGATCATCTGAACAACCCTGGGAAGTGATATCTTTATTCTCATTTTACAAATGAGGAAACTGAGGCAGGTAGAGGCTAAGGAAGTTGCTCCATGGTCACATAGCTAATAAGTGTCTGAGGATGAATTTGAACTCATATTTTCCTGACTCCAGGTCAAGCATTATTGGTTGTACCACTTAGCTATCTCTACATTTCTGGTTGTCAATCCCTTCTCTAGATATCTAAGTGTGAAGTAATGTAATATAGGGGTCCAGAGGTCCTGACTTCAAATATATCCTCAGACTCTTACTATCTGTGTGATCCTGGGCAAGTCATTTAACCTCTGTTTGTCTCAGTTTCCTCATCTGTAAAATGGGGATGATAATAATAATAATAATACTATCTTACAGGGTTATTATTAGGATGCGTCTATTAAGAATGTTGATGTTAAGTACTTAGCACAATTTCTTCAGCAATCATTAACTACTATTAGCTTATTATTGCATAGAGGCATTTCCATTTCTGACTAACAGAGTGTTAAGGATCAGTCATTTAACTTTATGAGTCCTTCATCTATAAAATTGGAATGGCAATATTTATGCTACCTCCCTCTGAGAGTTGTGAGACTATTAAAGTTTAATTAAAAAAAACCAGGAGTTCTTTGTATCTATGTATGTATCTATTGCTCACTACTGTAAATTGTGAACCAAATGCTCACAAATTGCCAGTGATGCAAGACAAAGGTTGCCTTCGCCACTCCACCCCTCTGATCTTGCTAAGTGAACCTCCAGGGTAATTTGTATGGCTCTGGCACTTAGAAGCTAGTGGAATGATGGGAGTTGAAAGAAAGCCCAGACCTTTTGGTATTCTTTTTGTGATTTCACAATTGGGGATAAATTTCAGTTATAGCCAATTTATTAATTATGGAAAGAACATATTTTGATTATCCAAAAAATTGTGAATTAATGATCTTGAGCATTTCCAAATATTATCATTGGTACAGAGGAAGAGCCAAGATAGAAAACCCTTCTTGATGAACCACTTTTTTTTTAAGAAAATAAATCTTGTAAATAGAACTTTACAAAATGAGCATCTCACACTCTTATATAGCAACCTTTTCTGTAGTTCTTGTAAAAAAATCTTTCTTTTTGAAAGAATCCATAGACTCCATGCCTTTAGGTTCACAACAAGGGAGAAATCTTGCTGTCTATTTGTATTTTAAGCAAGTTGTCTAGGCCTGTGGTAGCTCTAAGAGGGAAAACATTCTTATTTCACTTCTTTCAGGATAATTGAACCAATATGTTAGCACTTAGAATTGTTGCCTGATGGGTACCAGAACTGTGTTTGAGGATTAAACCACAGATAACAAAAGAGTATAGAAAAAAAATCTAGCAGGGAATGAAGCCAAGAAATTCAGCTGGGACCATCTCTCCTTTTGAATTAGCAGATTTACCCTTCAGTTGCTTTTCATTCAAACATTTGTCTAGCTCTTCTTCAAAACTGTCTATTGCAGTTTCTCCTCCATAGGAGTATACAGCAGGATTTCCCGTCCCAGATCAGACCACTGGTGCATGTAGCCTGCCTGGGATGCTAACTTTGGCAGGTGGCCAGGAATAAGGTTTCATGAGGCAAACAAACAACAATGCATATTGCCAATTATCTGAGGCTGTGAAACTGGATGAGCTTGTGGGTGGTGGGAGGGGGTAAAACAACCATGGGGAAATGATCAGTTTAGGGACAGGCATGAAGTTTTCTTCAAGAACTGACTCACCCATCCCTGCTCTAAATCCTTTCTAAGCTCCTCACGGAGATCAAATAAAGTTAGTTTGTCAAATATATATTTTGGAAAACCTGTCTCTGAGTCAAGAGCTATGAGAGCAAGTGAGCCCAGGCTAACTCTATAAATCCTGTTAGAATGATAAACCCCTCTAAATCTTCTCCTCTCTGCTTTTGGCTTCTGCACCATGGCAATATTTTTGCAGAACTAGTGAGGAGTCTCAGGCGGGATCTCTAACTTCAGCCAATTATGTGGCCCCGAGATTATTTCTGGGTAATGTTTAATTCATCAAGAAATGTGTACTTGGTGACTCAGTAAAAACCCCAAGTATTTGACCTTGGCATAGTCACATTAACCCAAGCTTTTCAACTACTTTAAGGTGTGTGTGTGTGTGTGTGTGTGTGTGTGTGTCTGTCTGTCTGTTTGTCTTGGGGAAAATCTAATATGTAACCCAGAAAAATGGTAACAACCATAGCTCACATCTCAAAAGTTCTTTGTAGTTTACATATATATATATATATATATATATATATATATATATATATATATATATATGACACTGACCATCACATGGTTCTCAAGAGTTAGTTTCTTACAGGTATTGGACAATGAATTGTCCAATTTTATGACTAGGAAACTGAGAATTTAATTGATTTGTCCAAGGAGAAGAAGCTAGGAAGTGGACAATTTGAAATTAAAATTCATACTTTTTGCCATCAGATCTTGTTACTATACCCAAGAATTACAAAAGATTCTTATTTAGATAAGTAAAATCAAAAGATACCTTGGAGTGATGGACTGCCTTGGAGCCAGAAAGACCTTAGGGTTAAGTCATGCTTTTAATAGATCAGTTTTGTTATTATAGTTAACTCATATAACTTCTCAGTGCCCCATTAGGCTCTAAGACAATAAATTCCTGAAGAATCAATCACCTATTTTCATCAGAAGAGAGCAATTCCACACCAATGAAATCCAAAGTTCTGAATACCCACCTTTTCAAAAAAAAAAAACCATAGTCTTAGTTTAGAAGAGAAGGGATAATAGTAACAATGCCTTTCAGTTTATAAGATGCATTCACATTCTTATCTTATCATCCTAAAATCATTTGACCCTCACAATAACACTGAGGTAAGTAGGGGTCAAGGATTATCATCCTCATTTTACAGATGAGGAAATTGAGTTGAAAGAGGTTAAGCAATTTGCCCAAGGTCACTAAATGGTGAAGTTAAGGCTGCACCCAAGTGTTTTGACCCCCTAGCCCAGTGATCTTTTCACTTTATCATCTTTACTTCAAAATTGAATTGGAAAAAAAAAAACTGTATTCTTGGATTCATGTTAAACATCAGAGTAGATAAAGAAAGGTAGGGGGAGAGAAGATATTTAAACTGAATTTATTAACAGTAAAAACTTTATATTTAGAGACCTCAGAGATCATCTAGTTCAACCTAATTATTTTAAAATAAAGAAATTGGCATCCATAGAAGCTAAATGACTAAGAGATGGTGTAATATAGGGACTGGAGTCAGAGGACCTGGGATTCAAATATCACCTATTTCCTCTTTGACCATATTTAAGACATTGCACCTCCCTGGATTCAGTTTCTTCATCTGTAAAATAAAGTGGTCATTCAGATGACTTCAAAGTTTTATTATGTCACAAGATCTATGACCCTATGGTTTTGATTCTCAATGTCCCATAACTGGGTAGTATCAGAGTCAAAAAGAGCTTTTTCAATCATAATCATTGCTAAGTTTTTATCAAATGTTATTCTCAGTACTATGTGCTTGGAATATGGTCCTTATCATCAAAAAAACACACTTAATGGGGGTGAGTAAAAACAGACTTGTAAAAGTAATACTAATTTAAATAAATTAAATGCTTAATGGAAATATGAAATACTTGGAGAGCACATGTGGTAATGATCACTTACATCTGCTGAAAAGAATAGGAAGGCAGGGGAGACAGGAAGGTCTTCATGGGGAGATAGCATCTGAATTTGGCTTTGAAAGATGGTTCTTGAAAGATGTTAATGGATGTAGATCTGAGCAGGAGAGGAGGTGAGGAAAGTAACTTCAAGATGAAAGGAGAAGGGTGAGCACACATTCAAATATTGACAAATATCAATATGCTATGATTTCTTCCTCATTATTAAAAGACATTTATTAAACACCTGCCTGAGTGGGTGATAAAAGGTTTATTGCTGTAAAGAAACTGGTGGTTGGACTTAATCTCTACCCTACAAATTTTCAAGCTAATTAAGCTAGTCTTCCCTTCAACAGCTTTGTCCACATAAGGAAGACATAAGTTTTAGGTTTTTTTTTAATTGTTTGTTTTTAATCCTGAAAAAGATGAAAGTATACCATGTACCCACATTCCTTTCTGACAAGCTCTTGGAGTGCCAGTCTTTTCTATTTTCAGTTTTAGTTGAGTGTTTTTTTGGCATGCCCTTAGCCAAGACCATATGCTACCTCCCAGGACTGATTATTGTCTGCACTAAAAACATTCTAAGGGGGCCTTAATCAATCTAATTCCTTTCAATTTTCAATGTAAATTGTTAGATGTAGGTAGTGAGTCAGAACAACATAGCACTTCCAACTTCTGAATTTGTTCCTTTGTAGCATTGTACCATTGAACATTATCATACGCAGATGAATATCTGGAAATCACAAATGGGTTTGTGATTTCCCTGATATGGCTATCCCTTTCGGTGATGCATTTTGTAACCCATTCCTGCTTGCCCCTCCTAGTTAACTCTTTTCTATGTCCTCCTAGATTTGTCATCAGGGACCCATGCAATGTGTTGAGAGCCTTCTTTAATTATTCTTGATATTGTGAGGATATTGGACCATCCTAAAGTTATTCCTCACCCAGTTCAAGGCTAGCTCATCTTCTTTTCAAGTCATACTTTTCTTTGATGTCATCTCTATTTGTGATACATTGCAGCCTGCTCACAACAACATGTATTTCCCCACTGACTTCTGAGTGATGCTCAATTTGAATTCCATAACTTAAAAATATCTAAAAACATCTTCATTTCATGAAGCAGTTCAAGATCATTATAGAAGTTCTGCAATTTCTCATGTGCAAGCCAGTATCAATTACAGAAAATCTTAAGATCCCAAGAAAAATATTTTTATTAAGCTAAGTAATTTGTCCTTGATGTTTTTTCCTTTCATTTTTCTCCAATCTATTATGTAATATAAAAATAGAATTTATGTAGTCTTTTAAGTTTTACAGTGCTTTATAAATATTAATTTCTATCCTCATAGTAACCCTGGGAGATAGGTGCTATTATTAATCCCATTTTGCAGATGAAGAGACTGAGGTAGCAGAAGTTGAATGATTTGCCAAGGTTCAAACAGCAAATAAGAATTTGAGGCCAGATTGAACCGGGAGTTTTCCTGACTGCAGTTCTAGTATTCAATCCCATGTGCTATTTAGCATCTATCAGTTCAGTAACAAGGGCCACATATCCAACAGAGGCCAGTCCCAACAATGTAGACTTTAACAGGAACCATCTACAATGTCCAGAATCCATGTCCTGGGCTAGATGAATCATCTTCAGGGAAAAGGACTGACATTATTGAAAGGAGGGGGAGGGAGAATTAGCCGACATGAAGGCTCATTCACCTCTGACTTTCTGGAAATGTGGTTTCTTTAGGTCAGTGGCAAGTGCGTCAGCAGAACAACAGGCTGGGCCCCACTGTGATGGATGGCCATGAATGAAGGGCACTCATGGGTTCACTCAGAGTGATTTATATTTGTGGACACAAATGGAGGCTACTGGCTTGAAAATGAGATGGTGGATGGGGTAGAGGAGGCAGCAAAAATCAGTGATGTGCATATTGGACTTCAGGCTGTGAAAAGTCTGGAATTTCGATCTTCCCATCATAGTCCCTATTTCACCATTCCTAAGCCTGACAGAGACAACTCAGGAGCTGCCCTTGCTAAGTCTAGTGGGAACCTCAGTGTAGAAATGATGCTGCATGCATTTAGAAAAGAAATATCTATCAGAGGAGTGTGCCTTTTTTCCCATGCCAGGGAATGAATGGTGTAAAATGCAGACTGTCTCCACAGAGGTGAAGTGAAGAGGAAAATTGGAGGCAGCTAGCTGAATAATTCAGACCAGGCATCTCCTTACCCCCTCCTCTACTATAGTCTTACCTTTGCTGAAACACTAACTCCCTGAGGGCAGGAACCATGGCTTATACTTCGGAAAACTCTACACAGTTGTCCAGGAGCACTGCTTAGCAAATAGCTTTTAATTTATTAGTTGATGTTATCCAGATTGATTTGAGACAAAGCATTGTGTAGTGTATTGACAATTGGCTTCTGGACAAGAATTGCTGTTATTGCTTGTCCTTTGTTCTCCAAGAGGACAAGACAACAAGAAGATGAAGGAAGATCTGGGTTCAAGTCCTTCTCTGATCTATTGGCTGTGGCCGTGGTGAGTTATTTGAGCTCTCAGTGCTTTAGACAACCTAAGATTCTTAAGTCTTCAGAGAAAGTGCATATCTAGATTGGGGTAGAGAGAATTTCCTCATTCAGGAATTCTCTATATGAAAGCATGGGTCTAGTTCTTAACTGAATTCTCTATACAAAATAAATTAATAAGATAACTCCTCATTCACTTTGCCTTATAGATAAGTTAACTGGACCTGTGATTTCAATAGTACAGGGAGAATCTGGTAAACTTCTTTCTCTAACCAATGTAGATTGTACTTTATCTGAAATTTAGAATTTTTTATTTAAAATTTCTTTTTCAAATTTCATTTATTTCATTCTAAATTTGAGAAATAAAGCAAGAATTTTCATAATATAGTAGAATAGAAAAAAGATGATTTTACACAAAACTGAAAATGTATTATGTACTACTTGCTATTAGTTTTAAATTTTTAATAAAGGTATCATGCAATTTTTTTTCCTTTTATTCTTCTTTCCCCTCATTTCTCCCCCCGATGGCTACCAATAGACATGCAAATACAAACACTCACATAAAGAAAACCATTTTATATATACTTCCATATATATCAACTTTCTCTCAGGTTGAAGATAGCATCTTCCTTTACATGACCTTTGCAGTTAATTTGGGAATTTACAATAGTCAAAGTTACTTAGTCATTCTAAGCTGTTCTTGAAACAATATTGTTATTACTGTATACAACATTTACTTGGTTCTGCTCATTTCATTCTTCATTATTTCATGTACCTTTTTCTAAGATCATCAAGCTCATCATTTCTTATAGCACTTGAGAGTTTCTTGGGAGTAGAATAAATGTCTTATGCGATAAGTATCAGACTAGCTTGACTTTGAGGCAAGCTTTTTTGTACTACACACACACACACACACACACACACACACACACACACACACACACACACACACACTACTCTATCTCTTAGTAAAGACCCTTTAGAGTCCCCCAAACCTTTTACTTCTATGAATGACGACAGCTACCAAGAAAGAAAAATCAAATCCATGCTCTACTGTGCAATTACCAGCTTTCCTCTCTCAATATGAAAACATTCCTCTCCAAAGCTGTGGTTCCATTCTTTCCTAATGACTGAGGAGGGAAATGAGAGATGCTTAGGGACCAGTGGAGAGAAAGATAAAAATGCCTACTCCAATTTTCCCAGCTCTTACTCTATAGGAAGTTTCAGGCACATTCTTCACTTTTGACTTTGATTCTTTCAAGGGCTCTTTTAGATGGGGTCTACCATTCTAAGTCTATTACTGGTACCCCATAATGATTGAGAATCATATCTTTGTCATGATTACTGAAATATCAGGACCAAACTCAAAGAACATTGTGTTTTCCTTATGTATGTGGTATCATTGATGGAAAGACTAGCAGAATTAGATTATAAATCCTATAGATCAAGGAATAAGTCTAGTTAATAATAATAGCTAATGTTTATATATGGTCTACTATGGGCCAAGTTCTTTACAAATATTATCTTATGCTCACAACAACCCTAGAGAGACACGTGAAGGAAGATGCTATCTCCATCCTGAGAAAAAGTTGATATACGGAAGTATATATAAAATGGTTTTATATCTGTGAGTATTTGTATGTGCATATCTATTGGTAGTCATTGGGGGGGGGTGGGGGAAAGAAGAATAAAAGAAAAAAAGAAAATTACATAACTTTATTATGAATTTATTATCATCCTCATTTTACAGCTGAGAAAACTGAGGAAGATATTAAATGACTTGCTTATCTAATTAATGCTTGAGGTTAGATTTGAACCTTGTTTTTCTAACCCCAGGCCTGGCACTCTATCCAATGCCCCACCTACTTCGCAGCATATTAAATATTTTTTTTTTAGATTTTTGCAAGGCAGTGGGGTTAAGTGGCTTGGCCAAGGCCACACAGCTAGGTAATTATTAAGTGTCTGAGGTTGGATTTGAACTCAGGTACTCCTGACTCCAGGGCTGGTGCTCTATCCACTGCGCCACCTAGCCCCCCCCAATATCCAATATTTTAAGAAAAAAAGTTCAGTGCCTAAAGTTTTGTCATAGTCATAGAATTGCTTAATCGAACTTGGAGTTCTAGGACTTGAGTTTAATCATGTATCTGACATTTACTGTAAATATGCCCTGAACAAAGTCATTTGACTCCTTTGAGACTTCATTTTTTCATCTCTTGAGGGTATAGATTAGACTAGATGACCTCCAAGCACTTCACTGTTCCTCTCTGAGACTCAGTTTTCTCATCCGTAAAATGATGGAATTGAATCAATTGTTGAATGGCGAATCAATTGTTGATTCAATTGACCTCAAATGTTTCTTCTGTTTCTAGACATAGGACCCAATTCTTGATATCTTGTCCTAGGATGCTATGAAATGCTATCAGAGGCCACATTTTTGTTATTTGTATAAGATTATATTGATTTTGACAGGTGAACATCTAGAACTATATAGGATTTAGAATCATGACTAATATTTTAGAATCACATTTCCATGGAAAGAAATACCTGCCAATTGGTCTATCAATAAAAATAAAAAAGTTGTGATTTTTTTTCATTTATTGTGGTGGTGTGAGAAGATTGCTAAAATTGTAGGCTTAGAGGATTTGGAATTGTCTGCTTTAAATTGGTGGTTTCAGAGGCAACCAGGTTTTCTGGAGTTTCTTGAGTGACATTCTAAAAGCATGGGATGGGATTTGGGGACCTGGAGAATGAGGTCTAGTATTAATGGAGGGAGTGGAAAAGCCATCTATACTTATAATTATATATCCATTATACTTATTTATAATACCAGTGTCTAATGTGGAACTTCAGTGTCATCCTATTGCCTCTAGGATCCAATATAGATCATTGTTTAGAATGCAGAGCCCTTGAAAACCTTATTTCAGCCTTCATTCTAGGTTACTGATGCAGATAAAAGAGGGAGATAATCTCTACCTCCAATGTACTTAGAATCTAATATGGGTAGAAAGCACCTATAACTGGTGGAGTAGGTGTTTTGGAAATCACAGGATTGGTTAATGGAGCCCTAGGTGAAACAGTCAACATATGCTTTCTGGCAGCCCAGGTGGTATATTTGATTATGGTCCCCAGAACATATGGTTTGTTTGGCAGGGGCAAAGGGGATGCATAATTTGCATGGCAAAAGGGTAGATGGCTAGAAATTGGGGGTGGGGTAGACAGTTGAATGGGATATGAAGCAAGACCTGAGACCAACTATGTGAGTGGACTAGTGAATGCATTCATTCACCAATAAATGAGTTCAGTTTCCCAGCATGGCCTCTGGAAGTCTGGCCATCTACAGAGAGGAATTTTCAAAAAAGACTCCCATCAGTCCTGATTATTAGGACAAGCTCCAAAAATATGACTAATAGAGGTAGCTGTGGATCTTCTTGATTCCTGCAAGAAGAGAGAAGATCCATCCTTTTAAGCATGATTCTGTTCTATAGAGAGCAGCTAGGTGGCCCAGTGAATAAAGTGTACAACCTAAAGTAAGGAAGACTCTTCCTCAGTTCAAATTTGATCTTAGATCCTTTACTAGATCATTTAACCCTATTTGTCTCAATTTCTTCATGTGCAAAATAAGCTGAAGAAGGAAACAGAAAATTACTTCAGTATGTTTGCAAATGAGGTCATAGAGTTGGATATGATGGACAAGACTGAACAACAATAACTCTATAGATGTCTTTTAGTAGTAAGCAACCAGTTCTCATGATGATTTGTGGTTGAGCACAGCTCTAGAGCTCTAATGGCAAGGAGCAAAACTTTCTGCTCATTATAATGCATCAGCACAAATTTGATAAAACTGACACTTTTAAATGTTCCTGTGGTATGAAAGGAAGGCACCATGATAGAGATCACAGATAGAAATATTATCTCTCTCTCTCTCTCTCTCTCTCTCTCTCTCTCTGTCTGTCTGTCTTTATCCTATCCATTCATGAGTCTATTCCCTGTCCCTCAATCCCTTATAGCTTATAAGAAAAATATAATATATTCTCAAATAAATGCAAAACAAGGTAGAGTATGACAAAGAAAAGGTCACAGAGAAAATATTCAAAAAATTTGAGGAAAGCAATAATAGTTTTATCTGGGAAAATCAGGGAAAATTTCACAGAGAATGTGGTATATTGATTAAAATTTAAAGGAGAAAAAACATTAGGATAGGGAAAGTTGAGGAAGGAATTCATCTTAGGGTAAGAAGGAGTCTCAGTGATTGCCCAAAAACAAAGAGGAAGATGATATTAAAATAAAACTAGGGCCTGTATATTAGAAAGAGCCCAGAATTTAGAGCTCTAAGACCTTTAATCAAATTTCAGCCATGTGACATCTGTGACCTTAACCCTGCCTCTGTGACCTTGGATAAGTCATTTAAAGATGGGTCTGCCATCTGTAAAATGCTTATATTATCTAGCTCATTTGGCTGTCATAATATGAGAAAATGTATAGAATATGAGCTAGTCTTATTTAAGAAATTTTCTTATTTAAGAAAATCAAGATTTCCTTACCAACCTATTGGTTCCTTTCACAAATCATTGACCAACAATGCTAGTGAATTGTATATTTTCAATAATCTTATAAATGTATTGAGTATTTTAGTCTTAGATAAAAAAAGAAGCCTAAGAATCTTAATAGGGACTATGTTTGGATTCTACAGATTAGCAGAAGCACAGTTTTTAACTTTTCAAGGCTCTCTGTTTAATATAGGATAGAAACTCTTTCCTACTTCTAATATCCCTCCCCAAAAAATTAACTTTAATATTTTTTCAATTACTAAGCATTTCTCTACCCTGCCATTGGAAAAAAAGAAATCCAGAGCTCTTGTATTGTGTAAGCATAGTCATACAAAAGTTTTTGCTTTTTGTATAAAAGTTGTCTATCTCCATAAAATGTGAGCAATTTGAGGCCAAGAACTATTTAACTTTTGTCTTCATATCCCAAATACCTAACCCAATGCTTAGCATAGAGTAGATGATATTAATCAATGCTTGTTAACTGATGGACCATGAGATATTGGTTCATGGATTATCAGACTCTTCATTATATTCCTTTATATTCTGAATTCAGGATAGCAATCATTTTCATGTTATGTATTTGAGAATGATATCAACCCATCTGTTACTTTTCTTCTCCAATAGTATCTCCACCTCATCACCAGAAACGATGTACGTAAATGGTCAATTGCAATTAACTTTACCATGAAAGTTTATTTATTGATCCAAAAATATTCAGAATCAAATTATTGCTGCAAAAAATTACTATAGCATTTAACAGTGAGATTCTTAGCAGAAGCTCACTAACTCTGCACTATATTGTCTCTTGTATGTATACATATATGTACAATATAATATAACAACTTGTTAAGGGCTATCAGACATTTTTACCATTGTGAAGTTTTTAATGATTTTTTTTGTAAGTTTTCAAGTTTTGTGCAAGTGTTTTCATGTTACACATGTTCAAAATTACACATTTTAACTTTGAGAATCTCAAGAGATTCATAAGGAAGAGAGGGCATGCCATTTATAGGAGAGCAAAGAAGGGGGAGGTTGATTATAACAAAGCTAAATACCACCTACTTCCCAATTTTGTCCTCAACTTAACCAATATTTTTTTTAGGATTTTGCAAGGCAAATGGGGTTAAATGGCTTGCCCAAGGCCACACAGCTTAGTAATTATTAAGTGTCTGAGACCGGATTTGAACTCAGGTACTCCTGACTCCAGGGCTGGTGCTTTATCCACTGCACCACCTAGCTGCCCCTAACTTAACCAATATTTAACAATTCTTTATTCATGACAAGCAGGACTATAAATAGGGCAAGGAGTCTGGGACTTTGCAGCAATATTTAGAAAGTACTAAGAGCACATGTGCCTCTTTAAACAGGTATAGTAAAGTTTTTGAATTCATTGTTATCAGTATACCAATGAACATTTGTTATTGTGCTCTACTAAGCAATAGAGATAAAGAGGCAAAAGAAAGTCACTACCTTGAGGAGCTTACAATCTAATGAATAATTGTTAATTTTAATCATTTATTGTATTAGTTAAGCTAAAGCAGATGGTATGAAAGAAAAGGTATGACTGCTGCCCTTACCGTTCTGGAATCATATCTTAAGAGAGCTCCTCTTAGCCCACCCCTTTTCCTGTTTTTTCCCTAGCACAGTCTCCCTCAGAAGAATTATGATAACTTTCTTTACCTACATATGGCTTGTGTATGCAAGTATGAGAATGGTAGAAATTCTAAGCTTCGTTCAACTGAATTTGTCTTGAGAAGTTATTTCTTCACACACTGCTTGCCTAAGGTACCTTTTGTGATTACTTTCCTACATGTCAGAATTGCTAGGGATGACTCTGATGGCAACCATTAACTCTGAGGACTGTGGCTATTGCCATGTTGTCTTCTGAACTTCTTTCCACTCTATATCTATTTATTTTATCCTAGCAACTGTGTGACAGTGGATCAAGGAAGATGACAAAGGGACTCCAAGTACATTAGGCAATCATCTCTACTGAGCTGAATCTCAGGAGACAGCTCTTACCCAGAAGTGCAACAGAGATGCACACTTATATGATGTATTTGGGTTAAAAATGTGAATTCAGCTTTCTTTTGCAATGTTTGACTTGTGCAACATTTGGAAATATGTTATCCTTTACCAAATTGAGGAGTTTTACTAAAAAGCCTGACAACAGAGAGTAATAGAATTTCATAAAATATCTGGTAACATTATAAGATGTCACTGGGGACTTTTGGTGATTTGTTGCTTGAGGATCAGCTATGCCTCTTGGGACTATGAAAAAACAAAAACAAAAAGAACCTTCCAACAACAAGCTGGCCATATTAAAAAAGCTGATGAGCTTGAGAAGGTCAACTCTGGAAGAGAGCCTGAACTCTTTGAAGAGCTCTCTATTCTTAGAGGCAAGATGGCACAATAAAGGCAAGGACCCAACTGAAATCTTCCCAACATTCTTCTTCAAACAACCTTAAAATAGCACATCAAATCAAATTTTGGAGTAGTAGAACCAACAAAAGATCAGAGAGTCATTTTCTGGCTCAGAACACTTGGAAGATCTGCAGATGTCTGTAATATCTACCTGGGCCCAGAGCAAAGAAGCACCAGTGTGGGGTCTTGCAGCTGTAACAACTGCAGTTTCTGGAACTCAGCCCAAAGACATTAAGGGAATTGGAGGACTAGTCAGAAGAAGATTCCAGAGGACCCTTTTATTGGCATTGAGTGCAGCCAGTACTGAGAGGTAACTCTATTGTCCCTAAGTAATTTTAAGTCAGTTCCAGGGCTAAGAGGAGTTTATGTACTTGTGGTGGCAGGGGATTACAGTCCTGAATGAGGGAAAACCAGATCACAGACAGGAGAGCAGTGACCATACTTCTTTCAGGATAACACTATCTTGGAAGCATTGAAACCCCAGCACTATCTCTGAAAAGAGCAGTACAAAAATGCCTAAACCTTGGTATAATGAATCCCATCCCTAGGTAAGCGGAACTCAACTTTAACATAAAGTTCAAAGTGAAGAAATAGGCAGGGATGATGAGCAAACAAGCAAACAAAAAGTTTGACCAAAAAATTTCCATGGTGTCAGGATAGAACAAGACATAAATTTAGAAGACAACAAGGTGAAAACTGCTACAAGCAAAGGACCAAGAAAAATGCTAATTGAATCCAAAGCCAGCAAGAATTCTTGAAAGAATTAAAGAAAGAAATATAAGTGGTAGAGGGAAAATCAGGGAAAGAAATGAAAATGATGCAAGAAAATTATGAAAAAAGAATTAATAACTTGGGAAAGAGGCATTAAAAATACTGAAGATTATCTTAAAAATAGTCTAGGGGGTGGCTAGGTGCTGCAGTGGATAGAGCACCGGCCCTGGAGTCAGGAGTACCTGAGTTCAAATTTGGCCTCAGACACTTAATATTTACCTAGCTGTGTGGCCTTGGGCAAGCCACTTAACCCCATTCCTTGAAAAAAAAAACCTAAAAAAATAACCTCAAAATTCATAAAAGAAGAGAATTCCTTATAAGTAGAAATGAAAAAAGTTATAAAAGCTCATTTAAGAAAATAATTCTTTAAAAATTAGAATTGGAAGGCTGTTAGGTGGCCCAGTGGATAGAACACTGGACCTAGAGTCAGGAAGACCTGGGTTCAAATGTGACCTTAGATGCTTAATAATTACCTAGCTGTGTGTCCTTGGGCAAGTCACTTAACCCCTGCCTTGTAAAAAAGAAATAAAAAAAAATAGAATTGAGCAAGTGAAAGCTAATGATTCCATTACATTTCAGGAAACAAAAAATTCAAAAGAATGAAAAAATAGAAGAAAATGGAAAATATCTCATTGGAAAAAAGATTGAGGAGATAATTTAAGAATTATTAGCCTGTTAAGCAAAAGATTTTAGATATCATATTTCCAAAAATTATTAAGGAAACCTTCCTCCCATAACCACCAGCAATATCTTAGGCCCAGAGGGATCTTATAGAAATGGAAAGAATCCACTGACCACTTCTAAAAGAGATCCTAAAATGACAATGCCCAGGAATATTATAACTAAATTCCAGAACTTTTAGACCAAGGAGAAAGTATTGCAGGCAGCCAGAAGTAAACAATTCACTTATCATGGAGCCACAGTCTGGATCACACAAGATTTAGTAGAAGTGGAGGACTTGGAATATAATTTCCTGGAGGGCAAAGGAGCTAGAATGACAACAAAGAATAACTTACCCAGCAACCTGATCATTATCTTTCAGGGGGGAAAATGGATGTTTCCTTATGAAAAGCCCAGAAGTGAATAGAAAATTTGACATTCAAACAGAAGATTAAAGGAAAAACATAAGTGAGTTAACTTGTTTACATTCCTATGTGGCAAGATGATGTATATAATTCCTAAGAACTATGTTGCTATTAGGGTTGTTAGAAGATATGGGTTTGAGTTGATTATGTTGGGATGATCTCCAAAAATAGAATGTAGGTGTGAGAAATAGGGATTGAAAAAAAGGGGGGAAGGGAAAAGAAGATGGGGAAATTTTTGTCACATAAAGGAAGAAGAAATTTTTTTAATGAAGAGTTAAATGATGGAGAAGGTAATGCCTGCACCTGAACAACACTGGAAAGAATACACACACACACACACACACACACACACACACACACTCAGAAGGATATAGAAATCCATTTTACTCAAGAAGATAGTGGGGGAAGAGTGTAAGAGATATGGGGGTGGGGAAAGAAAAGGATGGATTGGGAGAAGCACAGTTCAAAAACAAAAAAAGACATTTGAAACGGGAAAGGGTAAAAAAAGAAAGAAGAGTAATCAGAGGAAAATGGGATTGAGGGAAATGGTTAGTGATTTTATCTGTGAATGTGAATGGGATGAGTTAATCTATAGCATGAAAGCAGAGAGCAGAATGGATTGGAAACAAGAATCCAACAATAGGTTAAGTTTAAGAGACACATTTGGGACAAAAAAATACACAGAGTTGGAATGGAGAGCCGAAATAGAATTTAATATGCTTCACCTGAAGTGAAGCGATCAGGGTTGGCAAGCATCCAAAATAGTTAAATGAAGTAATCAGGGAAACTCTATTTTGCTAAAAAAGTAACAGACAAGTTTCTCTGATAAAGGTGTCATTTTTCATACATACATACATACATACATACATACATATATATTTATATATATATGAAACTGAGTCAAATTTATAAAATAAGAGCCTTTCCCTAGTTGATAAATGGTAAAATGTTATGAATAGACACTTTTCAAAAGAAGAAATGAAAGCTATCTAACAATGAAAAAATGTGTAAATCACTATTGACTGGAAATGCAATCTTTTTATTATATAAATATTTCATTTGTTTTCCGATTATATACAATAGTAGTTTCTACCAATCAGTTTAGTAAAGTTTTGAATTATATAATTCCCCCCATCCTCCCTTCTCTCTCCCTCCCCACAACACTATTTAGATTGTTTCCAGGACTGGAAACAATTGATCAAAATTGAATGTGAAAGAAATATATATATATATATATATATATATATATATATATGTGTGTGTGTGTGTGTGTGTGTGTGTGTGTGTGTGTGTGTGTGTGTGTATACATATATATATTTGCTTTTTATTGAATTTATTTATTTTGAATTTTACAATTTTTTCTTTAATCTTGCTTCCCTCCCCCAAGCCCCCAAAGAAGACAGTCTGTAAGTCTTTACATTGTTTCCTTCGTATACATTGATCTAAGTTGAATGTGAGAGAGAAATCATATCCTTAAGGAAAAAAAATAAAGTATAAGAGAGCAAAATTACTTTATAAGATAATGGTTTTTTTTAAAATTAAAGGTAATAGCCTTTGGTCTTTGTTCAAACTCCACAATTCTTTCTTTGGATAGTATTCTCCATCACAGATACCTTTGCCTGATTGTTGCACTGATGGAATGAGTAAGTCCATTAAGATTGATAATCACCCCCACATTGCTGTTACAGTGTACAATGTTCTTCTGATTCTGCTCATCTTGCTCAGCATCAGTGCATGAAAATTCTTCCAGGTTTCCCTGAATTCCCATCCCTGATTTCTAATAGAACAATAGTGTTCCATAATATACATATACCACAATTTGTTTAGCCATTCCTCAATTGATGGACATTCCCTTGAATTCCAATCCTTTGCTACCACAAACAGAGCTGCTATGAATATTTTTGAACAAGTGATGTTTTTACCCATTTTCATGATTTCTTCAGGGTATAGACCCAGAAGTGGTATTGCTGGATCAAAGGGTGTGCATATTTTTATTGCCGTTTGGGCATAATCCCAAATTGCTCTCCAGAAAGGTTGGTTCAGTTCACAGCTCCACCAATAATGCATTAATGTCCCAGATTTCCCACATCTCTTCCAATATTGGTTGTTGTCCCTTTTGGTCATATTGGTCAATTTGATAAGTGTGAGATGGTACCTCAGAGATACTTTAATTTGCATTTCTCTAATCACTAATGATTTAGAGAAATTTTTCATATAACTACAGATAGCTTTGATTTCCTCCTCTGTAAATTGCCTTTGCATATCCTTTCACCATTGGTCAACTGGGGAATAGCTTGTTTTTTTTTTTTAAATAAATTTGACTCCATTTTCTGCATATTTAGAAATGAGTCCCCTTCTTTTAGGTTTTTGCAAGGCAAATGGGGTTAAGTGGCTTGCCCAAGGCCACACAGCTAGCTAATTATTATTAAATGTCTGAGGTCAGATTTGAACCCAGGTCCTCCTGACTCCAGGCCCGGTGCTCTATCCACCACACCACCTAGCTGCCCCTAAAATGAGTCCTTTGTCAGAAACACTAGTTGTAAAAATTGTTTCACAATTTACTGCATTTCTTTTGATCTTCTTGGTGGTTAGAGTAGTTTTGTGCAAAAGCTTTTAAATTTAATGTAATCAAAATTATCCAATTTGTCTTTCATGATGCTCACTGATTCTTCCTTGGTCATAAACTGCTCCCCTTTCCATAGATCTAATAGGCAAACTATTCCTTGTTCTCCTAGTTTGCTTATAATATTGTCTTTTATGTCTAAATCCTACACCTATTTTCATCTTATCTTGGGATAGGGTGTCTAATCCAAGTTTTTGGCATTCTATCTTCTAGTTTCCCCAGCAGTTTTTATCAAGGAGAGAGTTATTATCTTGGAAGCTGGACTCTTTGGGTTTATTAAATAGCAGACTATCATTTCCTGCTATCTCTTTTGTACCTAGTTTGTTCCACTGATTCATCACTCAATTTCTAAGCCAGCACCAGACAGTTTTGATGACTGATGCTTTATAATATAATTTTACACATGATAAGGCTAAGCTACTTTCTTTTGCATTTTTTCATTAAATCCCTTGATATTCTTGACTTTTTGTTTTTCCATATGAATTTAGTTAAAATTTTTTCTAGCTCACTGAAGTAATTTTTTGGAAGGTTGATTGGTATGGAATTAAATAAGTAGTTTAATTTAGGTAGAATTGTAATTTTTATTCTATTAGCTCGACCTATCCATGAGCAATTAATATTTACCCAATTATTTAGATATTATTTTATTTGTGTGAAGTGTTTTATAGTTTTTTAATTTTTTAAAAAAAATTTATATAAGGCAATGGGGTTAAGAGTGACTTGCCCAAGGTCATACAGCTAGGCAATTATTAACTGTCAGAGTCAAATTTCAACTCAGGTCCTCCTGTCTCCAGGGACAGTGCTCTATCCACTGTGCAACCTAGCTGCCCCCTTTATGGTTGTTTTCATAGAAATTCGAAGTCTGCCTTGGCAGGTAGATTCCCAAGTATTTTATGTTGTGTGAAGTTTTTTAAATGCTATATCTTGCTGCTATATCTTTCTAGTAATATAAAGAGATGCTGAGGATTTGGGTGGGCTTATTTTATATCCTGCAACTTTGCTAAAATTGCTAATTGTTTCCAATAGTTTTATAGATTTTTTTTAGGGTTCTCTAGGTATACCATCATGTCATCAGCAAAGAGTTAGAGTTTTGTTTATTCCTTCCTAATTCTAATTCCTTCAATTTCTTTTTCTTCTCATTGCTGAAGCTAACATTTCAAATACAATATTGAATAGTAGTGGTGATAATGGGCATCCTTGTTTCACTTCTTATTTTATTGGGAATGCAGTACATGGTGCCTACACAAAAACTGACCATATACTAGGGCAAAAAAACCTGAAAATAAAATGCAGAAAGGCAGGAATAGTGAATACTTCCTTTTCAGATCATAATGCAATAAAAATTACATGCAATAATGGGCCATACAGAGATAGACCTAAAACTAATTGGAAACTAAATTACTTCATTTTAAAGAATGAGTGGATCAAACAACAAATTATAGATAGAACTAATGATTTCATCCTATACAATGACAATAGGGGATATACTAAATCTCTAAATGCTCACATGAATTAAATAGAGAAAGAAGAAATCAATGAACTAAGTATGCAACTAAAAAAATTAAAGAACAAATTAAAAACTTCCAAATAAATACCAAATTAGAAATTCTAAAACATTAAAGGAGAAATCAATAAAATCAAAAGCCAGAAAGCTATTAAACTAATAAATAAAACCAAGACTTGGTTTTAAGTAAAAAATAAATAAAATAGATAAACCTTTGGTTAATTTGATTTTTAAAAAAGAAAGAAGGAAATCAGATGAAAAAGGTGAACTCACCACCAACGAGGAGGAAATTAAAGTAATAATTAAGAGCTATTTTGTCCAACTATATGACAATAAATTTGATCATCTAAATGAAATGGATGAATATTTACAAAAATATAAGTTGCTCAAGTTAAGTGAAGAGCAAATTAAATACCTAAATAACCCTATCCCAGAAAAAGAAATTCAACAAGCCATCAATGAACTCCCTAAGAATAATCTCTAGGGCCAGATGGATTCACAAGTGAATTCTATCAAACATTTTAGGAACAATTAATTCCAATTCTATATAAACTATTTGGAAAAATAGGTGAAGATGGAATTCTGACTAATTCCTTCTATGACACCAATATGGTGCTGATACCTAAACTAGGAATAATTAAAACAGAGAAAGAACATTATAGACCAATTTCCCTAATGAATTTGGATACAAATATCTTAAATAAAATCTTAGCAAAGTGATTAAAGCAAGTTATCACTAGGATAATATATTATGACCAAGTAGGATCTATCCCAGGAATGCAGGATTGGTTCAATATTAGGAAAACTATCAGTATAATCAACTATACCAATAACAAACCTATTAGATATCATATGATTATCTCAATAGATGCTGAAAAAGTCTTTCAAAAAATACAACACCTATTCCTACTAAAAAAACACTAGAGAGCATAGGAATAAATGGATTGCTCTATCCCCATTCAGTTTTTCCAAAGGCCTATCATGTCTAGGTTTTCTAAAATTCTATTTACCTCCTTAACTTCCTTCTTATTCATTTTATGGTTAGATTTATCTAAATCTGAAAGAAGGAGGTTGAGGTCTCCCACCAGTAGAATTTTGCTGTCTATATCTTCCTGTAACTCATTCAGTTTCCCCTCTAAGAATCTGGATGCCTTACTGCTTGGTGTATACATATTTAGTATTGAAATTGCTTCATTGTTTATGGTGCTTTTTAGGTTTTCTTTATATCATTTTTTTTTGGCAAGGCAATGGGGTTAAGTGACTTGTCGAAGCCCACACAGCTAGGTAATTATTAAGTGTCTGAGGTCATATTTGAACTCAGATCCTCCTGACTCCAGGGCCAGTACTCTATTCACTCAGCCACCTAGCTGCCTCTCCTTATATCTTTTAATGATACAATTTCCTTATATCTTTTTAAAATTAAAAAAAAATTTTAGTCTTCTTTTTTTTTGCAAGCCAATGGGCTAAGTGATTTGCCCAAGGTCACACAACTAGGCAAGTATTAAGTGTCTGAGGCTGGACTTGAACTCAGGTCCTCCTGACACCAGGGCTGGTGCTCTGTTCACTGCTCTATTCCACCTAGCTGCCCCCCCCAATATCTTTTAATGAGATCTATTTTTGTAGCTGATTTGTCTGAGATAAGGATTGCTACCCTAACCTTTTTCATTTCAACTGAAGCATTATACATTCAACCTATGGTTCCATGATATCAGGGCATTTTTCCACCACTAAATCCTGAAATATTGAGTTCAGGCTTTTTTTTTTTCTCCTCAAAGTTTTCAAGAAGCCCAGGGATTCTTAAATTGTCTCTACTGAATCTACTCCCCAGATCAGTTGTTTTGCCCATGAGGTATTTTACATTTTCTTCTATTTTTTTTGGGGGGGTTATTTAACACATTCTGTTTGTCTCAAGAAGTCATTCGTTTCCACAGATTCCAATCTTTTTTTAAAGAATAATTTTCTTCATTTACCTTTTGCAACTTCTTTTCCAATTGGTCAATTCTATTTTTGAAGTAGTTTTCCATTTGCCCAATTTTGAGAGAATTATTTTCTTTGTGCACTTGTCCATTTGTATTTTTGAAGGATTTGTTTTCTTGTTGCAAGATGCAAAGTGTTAATATTCTCCTGTGTTTCTTTTTCCCCAATTTTTCCATTTGTTTTTTAAACTCTTTCCTGATCTCTTCTAAGAGGTCTTTCTGGGCTGGAGACACATTCATATTCTCCTCTGAAGCTCCAGTCCTCTCTGAGTTAGGATCTTTGCCTTCAAGGTAACATTTAGTAGTCCCCCTTTTCATTGGTTTTTCTTCATTTTCTTAGGATCTTGTGTTGGGGGAGGGCTGGTTCACAGACCTTTGGTGTTGAGATCTTTCAAGACTTTGCTCACTGGTTTAGGAACTCCAAGTGGGTCAGCCAGATACTTGATTAGTGGCCTACTCTCTAGGTCTGGAGGGTGGAGGGACAGCAGGATCTGGGTTATCCTCCAACAATGTAGGCTGGGTCCTCAGGCTATATAGTTAATCTACTTAATCCTCAGCAGTGGGGGAGATCTGCTGCCCACACCTAAGCCTGGGGGGAGGGGAGCTATTACTGTGTCTGTTCTGGGAAAAGTCACTTTCTTCCACCATAATGGGGGGGAGGGGACTCAACTGGAAACACTGGGACTTTTCTGAAAACATGGGGGTTCACAGCCCTGGTCTTCCAGACCAGTCAAACTGACCAAATTTATGTCTAGCTGCCACATTGGAGCTCTCTGCCCCATTCAGTAAATGCTTCCAGGCTGGAGCTCTTCCTGCTACCACACACACAGCAAATGCTTCTGCCATTGTTCTCAGGTCAGTCCCTGTGCCTCATCCTGCTGCCCCTGTACTGACTCTCTGCCTTGATTTGCCCATGCTCCCCTGACACAGACCTTCCTGTTCGATGTTCTTTAGGTCCTTCTCTGGGTTTTATGGACCCAAACTCTGATATTATTTCTGAGGGAAAGCCAGGAGAGCTTAAGACAATGCCTGGCTTCTCTCTACCATCTTGGCCAGAAATCGAGAAATGCAAATTAAAACAATTCTGAGGGCGTACCACATGCTTATCAGAAATGACAAATGCTAGAGGGAATAAATAAGTACACTAATGTACTGTTAATATATTGGTGAACTGGTCCAACCCTTCTGGGGAGCAATCTGAAACTATGCCCAAAGTGTTAAAAAACTGAGATTATTCTTTGATACAGCAATGCCCGTACTAGTCTGGACCAAAGAGATTTTAAAAAACAGAAATATGTGTATAAAATATTTATGGTACTCTTTTTGTGGTGACACAATTAGTAATTGAGGGATGTTCATTAATTGATGAATGGCTGAACACTTTTTGTTATATGCTTATAAATGGGGTGCTACTAGGTTATAAGAAATGACAAGGAGAATGGTTTCAGGGAAAAATAAAAACATAACAAGACTGATATGAGCTGATTCAAAGTGAGGTGCGAAGAGCTGGAAGAGCATTGTGCACAGTAAAAGCAATGTTGTAATGATGATCAACTATGAAAGATTTGGCTACTTTGGTCAATATAGAGATCCAAGAGAATTTCAAAGGACTCGTGAAAGGGAAAAATGCTATGAGAGAGAGAGAGAGAGAGAGAGAGAGAGAGAGAGAGAGAGAGAGAGAAATAGAGAAAGTGACAGACAGGAGGGAATTAATGATAGTGCAAATTGAAGTACTGGATAATTTTCTCACTTTACTTTTTTGGCCTTTTTTTGCAATATAGCTAATATGGAAATACTTTGCATGATTTCAAATGCATAATTGCTACCATATTATTTGCCTTCTCATTGGGTGTGGTAAAATTAGGAGGGAGAAAATCTGTAATTCAAAAATTTTAAAAAAAGGATGTTAAAATAAATAATTAATTATTAAATGCTTAGAAAAGAAAACAAGCTCTTCATTCTTGAGAACCCCCCTTGTGCTTCTAGCTGAGTACAGTAAGAATGGGATGGACAGTATCCTGTGGCAGACATGCATGGCCATAGGAGACCTGTTTGTATGCAGATTATGGGGAAAGTTCAAAATATTGATCTCAATCATTTGTACAGAGGAGAGGTATTCTGAATGACTATAATCCCAAAATCTAGTTTTCCTCCAGAAAACAAGTAAATTTCCAAGTCAGTACCACCTTTGAGAGTTACTTTATGGATAACTTAAAATTCAAGAACCAGTTATTATATCAATAAGCCTTTATAAAAAACTTTGTGTGTGCCATACATTGTGCTAGTCTCTGGGGAATTCAAAGAAAGATGAAACTGTTTCTGCTCTTAGGGAGCTTATACTGTAATAGTGAAAGACAATCTATATAACTATTATGCATTCAAAATATATATATACAAACTAGATGGAAGTTATTCTCAAAGGGAAGTTATTAGAGGGGAGGGAAATAAGAGAGGCAAGTCAAGTAAAGAGAGGATTCTTGTAGAAGGCAAAAGAAGCTTAGAGGTAGAGGTGAGGAGAACATTTCAGATGTTGGGAAGAGCCCGCTGAAGATGTGAAGTCAGAAAATACCAAATCTTATGTAGCTGAATTATAGTGTAGTGAGAAACTAAATGAAAGAATACTGGAAATATTACGAAGTCCAGATTGTGAGGCTCTCTAAATGACAGAGGATTTTGTTTTTGATTTTCTAGGTAATTCAGGAGCCACTGGAGTTTATTGAGTGGGAAGGGGTACCACAGTGCCACTTTAGGAAAAATACTTTGGCAGCTCAGTGGAGAATAGGTTAATGTAGAGAGACTCCAGGAAGACCAATATGAAGGCTATACTTAGGGTGGCAGTGATGTATTATCTTTTAAGATAATATAGAGCCAGATTTCTTAACCTCTGTATGTGTGTGTGTGTGTGTGTGTGTGTGTGTGTGTGTGTGCCCTAAGCCCTTTTGGTGATATGATGAAATATGATGAAACCTTTGGTCTCCTCAGAATGTAGTTTTTAAATGCATAAAATAGAAAATAAAAAATATTTTAAATACAGGAGACAAAATGAAAAAAAGTATTCCTAGACATCTCTCCCCTCCCCCCCTTGAGAATTTCTAGTATAGAGAGAAAAAAGAAGTCCAGGGTAGCTTTGGAGAAGACCCAAAGCTAGTGGAGATAACATGGATGAAGTTTCAGTAAAGGACAGTGAGGACAGTCAGATAGGAGGAAAAGTCATCAAGAAAGGTATTATGAAACTTGGAGATGAGAAAGGGTCTAGAAAGAAAGGATTTTCAGTAGTGTCAAAGATTGTAGAACATTTAAGATGAATGAGGATTGAGAAAAGACCACCCAATTTGGCAATTAAGATATCACTGATAAATTTGGAGAGAAAAATTTCCCTTGAATGACAAATTTACAAGTAAGAATACAGAGGGTTTAGAGGCAAGGGAAGAAATATAAAACCCGTAGCATGTAAAATTTCTCAATTAATTTAGATAAGGAGCCAAAAATAGATACTGGGTGATAGTAAGCATGGCTGTATCAACAGAGAGTTTGGATTTTTTGTTGTTTGTTTTTTGCAATGCAATAGGGTTAAGTGACTTGCCCAAGGTCACACAGCTAAGTAAGCCTTATGTGTGTGAGGCCAGGTTTAAACTCAGGTCCTCCTGACTCCAGGGTTGGTGCTCCATTCACTGCACCACCTAGCTGCCCCTCAGAGAGGTTTAGGTTTTTGCAAGGCAAATGGGGTTAAGTGGCTTGCCCAAGGCCACACAGCTAGGTAATTATTAAGTGTCTGAGACTGGATTTGAACCCAGGTACTCCTGACTCCAAGGCTGGTGCTTTATCCACTCTGCCACCTAGCCGTCCCTTTCAGAGAGTTTTTAAGAATGAAGGAGATATAGGTCTGTTTGGAGACAGCAGGAAAGATAGAGATTGAGAATGAGAAAGTGAAGATAAGTGAGATTAAGGGTATATAAAGAGAAATTTGTTTTGACCAAGAGAAGAATCACTTCTTCATTAGAGACAGGAATGAAGGAGACAAAGGAGGAAGATATTTGAGTGATATGAGGTGGGGAAAAGGAAATTCTTAAATAAAGATCTCAATATTTTTCAGTGTCATGAGAACTGTTCCTCAACTGGGATGGTGGGAGTGTTACAGAGAGTACATCGAAAGGTAAAAATGTTTGGAATATTCCTTGTTGTGAGTGGGATTGTGTTGTAATGTGTTATAAAGTAATAAAGTGACAATTCAATTGTGATTATATAACAAATTTGTACTGGGAAAAATCTTTACAAGACATTGGATCTTCTAGAACAGGGGTGGGGAATCTTTTGTGCCAAGGGACATTTGGATATTTATAACATCATTCACCCAGAAACTTCATGAATGCAATCATAAAATACTTTTCATCCAAATAAAAAAACAACTAAACAATCTAACCAACTGGAAAAATGTCAACTGCTCATGAGTTAATATAATAAAAATGACAATTCTACCTAAATTGAATTATTTATTCAGTGCAATACCAATCAGATTACCAAAAATTATTTTGTTAGAACTGGAAAAAGTAGTAAAAAAATTCATCTGGAGGAACAAAAGGTCAGGAATATTAAAGGAATTAATAAAAAATGCAAAAGAAGGGTGCTCTAGCTGTACCAGATCTAAAACTGCATTATAAAGCTAGGTGTCACAGTGGATAGAGCACCAGTCCTAGAGTCAGGAGGACCTGAATTCAAATCTGACCTCTGACACTTGATACTTATTAGCTGTGTGACCTTGGGCAAGTCACTTAACCCCAGTGCCAAAAACCAAAAAAAAAAACCAACTATGAGGTAACACTTCACACTTATCAGATTAGTCAACATGACTAAAAAAAGAAAAATGATCAGTGTAGAGGGGAATATGGGAAAAACTGGACAATAATATATTGTTGATGTAATTGTGAGTTGATCCAACCAATCTGCAGAGTAATTTGGAAGTTACTTCCAAAGGGCAATAAAACTGCATACACTTTGATCCAGTAACCTGAAGAGATCATATAAAAGGGAAAAAGGTCTACATGTACAAAAATATTTATAGCAACTCTTTGTAGTGGCAAGGAACTGGAAATTGAGGATATTCATCAACTGGGGAATGACTAAATGAATTGTGGTATATGAATTTGATGGAATACTATAAGGAATCATGAACAAGTGGATTTCAGAAAAGTCTGGAAAGACTTGCATGAACTGATGCTGAGTGAAGTGAGCAGAACTAGAACATTGTACATATTAACAGCAACATTGTATGATGATCAACTATGATAGACTTAGTTTTTCTCAATGGTACAATGAACAAAGACAATTCTAATACACTTGGTTTGGAAAATGTCATTCCATCTAGAGAAAGTACTATGGAATAGGAATGCAGATCAAAACTTGCTTGTTCATTACATGTTCATTTTTTAAAAATTTGTTTTATGTTTTTTCCTGTCTCATATTTTCCCTTTTTGTTCTGACTCTTCTTTCACAATATGAAAATATGCTTAATATGATTTTACATATATAATCTATATCAGATTACTTATTATCATAGGGAGGGGGTATGGAAAGGAGGGTGGTAGAAAAATATGGAACTCAGAATCTTACAGAAAATGAATGTCGAAAACTACCTTTACATGAAATTGGAAAAAAATAAAATGAAAACATAAATAAAAGAAACATCTATCTTTGTTGTTTGTTGTTGTTTTCTCAATATAAGTTTCAGAGAGCTCTCTCAGCCTTGCATTTATGCTGGCTTCCCTTGTGTCATTCTGAAGGTAAGAGACCATGTTACCTGAAATAAATAAGATTACTTTATGTCCAGGGTCCAGCACTATTCCCTCTACCTCTACATAAAACAGAGTGAACTTGCTCATTATTTTTTATCCAACCCATAGTTTAATCTTCCCTGGGACCCTGCAACTGTCTGCCAGACTGGCAATGGTAATGAAGAGCAAACTTGAAAACAAGATAGGGATAGTAGATCACTGAAGTAGAGGGAATTTCCATTTGCAGCATTCCTGGAAGCCTCTGAAGTTTTTAATCCCTGAGGTAAGATGCAAAGAGGTAACCAGTGTGATAGATAGAGAGCTGACTTGTGAACTAGGAAGACCTGAGTTCCAGTCCTGACCCAAACAATTACTGATTATGGGACTGACGGTAATATACTGGACCTCTCATAGGACTCAGATACTTTTCTAAGATTAAGTTGCAGAGAAGCTACTGTTCTGAGACTGTAGAAACTCCTCTGTGGTAGTTTCTTATCATAATAAAATCAGAGTTTTGCTTGGAGAGGAGAGGAGAGGAGAGGAGAGGAGAGGAGAGGAGAGGAGAGAGAGAGAGAGAGAGAGAGAGAGAGAGAGAGAGAGAGAGAGAGAGAGAGAGAGAGAGAGAGAGAGAGAGAGAGAGAGAATAGTTTAAAGAGATTTTATTTAATGGGGAAAAGAGGACCATGTGAGTGACTTCAGTGGGGAGGAACTTGTCACACGATTGAACTGTGACACTGCCAATTCATTCATTTCAAACCCTTCAGCAATCAATGGTGATCACCACAGGATAAATGCAGCTGCTGAGATCACTATTGATCATCAAGATGACTGGGATGATGGCCTTGGCCATGCCGTGGCTCAGCTTGCCTCAATCATCCCTTTTAAATGATTCCTCTCTAGAGTTCAAGAGTCGAAGGAAGCAGAGACGGCAAAGTGTGGAGCAATCCAAGCATGCCTTAAATGTGGGTTTCTTTTTCATCTATTCATGATCTGAGAGAGAAGGAACAAAAAGAGATAGTGAGGAGGCGGAGGACCAGTTCAATGCACTACTTAGAAGGGAGGATTTCCTTTCCTCCTGTTAGAGAGATGGGTATTGTAGACTCAACCCCTACCATGTCTGTCATTACTTGAACAGTTTACCCTTGGTGGGGACCTTGTGACTCAGCCTTTGACTGCAAATGCCAGAGCTAGGAGTCACTGACTGTGACCAGTGACTGTTTCTATTCTCTGAGATTTTTTAAAAATACATAACTCATTTTTTTCATCTGTGATCAGTCAAGGAGAGAGAAGGCAAACACTTTGAATTTTATGCAAGCAACCAGAAGAAAGGGATACCGTTAACACTCTTTTAAGTAAAGTATTTTTTTCTTTCTTAAAGGTTTATTTTCTTCTCTTTTATACAAAGACAAAGACATTTATGATACTAAAACCAATGTAGCATTTCTTCTTTTAGCACTTGCCCTCCTCCCACCTCCCTACTCCCCTTCTCACCCTGTGCCTCCAACTCCTCCTTGGATGTATTGTTAGATGTATTAAATCTGGGGCTATATTGAAGGAGGCAAGTGGAAAATATTTGATGCTGAGCATTGAAGCATATAGAAGAGAATACAGTTCTCCCGAACATTTATTTTGTGTTTCTGACACCAGTCAGGGAGATGGAGGGACCTGGTGCAAACATTTCATCGCCCTCTGCCTTTCAGGGTCCAAAGTGGAGAGCTATTACAGCAAAACCAAGATGATCCTGAAGAATTCAGAGAAATGCCATTGAGCTACACAGGGGCAATCGATGGGGATATTAGGTTTTTCAGCTTTCCAATATTTGGCTCCTTTACAGCCCTACTCTATAAAGATTTATGTAGCTTTGGGGGGATGGTAGGAAATGTGGCCCATCTGATTTTGAAGCTGTCAGTTAGGAAATGAGATCGAATGACTCCTTTTAACTGCTGCTTATGCTCTGTACTAGTGTATATTCACTTAGGGTGCCATAGATCAAGATGTCACAGTCATCTTTCAAGTTTGGAATAAGAAGATAGAATCTGGATGGCGAAGCCAAAGAAGTTACTTAAACTTTCTTCTGATTCCTCTTAAAACTGTTGTGGTGCCCCTTTCTCTGACTTCCAATATCAGGACTGCTTTTTATTTTAACTTTACATATATCTAGTACCTAGCACCCTGCCTTATTCATATTGTCTGAAAAAGTTTCAAGTGGACCCTGTATGACATGATAAAATCATTGACTTGGCCCTAGATTCTAATGCTCTAGGATATATTACCTAAAGGGCAGCCTCAATTTTCACATTTGTAGATTAAATTTTGAATGACAAATATAGACTGATAGCAGTCAAAAGATACTAATTCTGAATAAGACTCTTAATAAGTTCTTAATAAGACTCTTTTTGAGGGACTTCCAGTCAAGATGGCAGAGAGGTCAGGAACTTTGTAAAGCTCTCCTGGTTTTCCCTGAGAAACAACATGAATCAAGCATCTTAATAGATTTTGGAACATCAGAACTCACATAACAGAATGGAACATTTTCTACCAAGGTCTGTCCTGGGGGTGGGGCATGGGGGTGACCAGGGCAGAGAAAGGAGACCCAGGGAAGGGTGGCAGGATGAGCAGAGGACTAACCTGAGAACCTCAGCTGTGGGAATAGAAGCTTTTGGGTTATGTGATGGGAGAGCTGGGAGAGCTCCAGTGAGGGTGCCCAGGATCCCCATTCAAACCAGTGTGACTGGTCTGGACAACCCAATATGGACAGCAAGTCCCTGGTGTTCTTAGCCCAGAGCTCCTGGTGCTTCCAATAGGGAGGGTTGGGTCTTCCTGTACAAACAGCCCAGACATAACCTCATGTGTACCCCACCTTTCCCAATGGTCCAGGAATGGGCAACTGCATCTCTGATGCAGATGGTCCAGAGAGAGAGAGCCTCAGGAGTTCCTTACTGATTGGTCCAGGGAGCAATCCTCTGGAGTTCCTAACATCTAAGGCCCCAGGCCAGTAAGCAAGCCTAGAGCTCTCAATACAAAGGTCTATTAGTCAGCCCCTCCCAAACACAAAACCCTTGGGATAGTTAACACATTCCAAAATGAAAAAGAAAAGTCAGAGAAAAGCAGAGTCTATTGAAAGTTTCCTTAGATATGAGGATAGACAAAACACTACCTCAGAAAAGGAGGGCAGCTTTGGAGGAGAATATGAATTGGTCTTCTGTCCAGAAGAATTCTTTTTTTTTTTTTTTTTTAGGTTTTTGCAAGGCAAATGGGGTTAAGTGGCTAGCCCAAGGCCACACAGCTAGGTAATTATTAAGTGTCTGGGACCGGATTTGAACCCAGGTATTACTGACTCCACTGCGCCACCTAGCTGCCCCCAGAAGAATTCTTAGAAAAGTTCTGAAAGGATTTTAAAAAATCAAATAAACAACTGGGAAAAGATTACTCTTCTCTCTTCTTGGTTCTTCTCTTTGTTCTTTGTATGTTTATGGAGTAGTTAGTTGAGATATCTTTCTTGAGACCTCAGTTGTTACATCTGCAAAGGGGAAATAAAATATTCCTCACTCTTATTCCTCTTATTAGGATTAGAATATTAAAGAAAGAAGAGATTTTAACTTTCCCAGAGCCCAGAGGCATATCAGAGTCTAAGGGCAATCACTAGGTTAAGATTTGGTACTTGGATGCAGCACTAGTTCTGGAGTCAGGAGGACTCAGTCTCAGACACTTAATAATTGCCTAGCTGTGTGATGTTGGACAAGTTGCTTAACCCCATTGCCTTAAATAAATAAAATTTTTAAAAAGTCTTAAAAAAAAGATTTGGTACTCTTTGACAGAAAAATATAATGAAAGTATCAATTTACCAACCCCCCCCCCAAAAAAAACAAAAACAAAAACCCAAACCCTTTACAATTATTCCCCAGAGATATAATTAAGGTTTTGGGGTTTTTTTGAGGTGGTGGTATCAGCAGTGGGGTTGGGCCTTGGCTACATTATGGAGCTTTGTATTAAATGAGTTTAGTGGGTTAAAGCATGGTGCAACTCCAATGAAGGTGATGGTTAAGGTGTTTTAACTTTGTTCATAGCTGTTGACTGCACCCTTACCCCTAGTCTGACATCTTGCAATGAAGGTCACAAGGGAATTAGGCAAGAGAGTGTGGATGATTTAAAGCAACACCATCTTTAATAATGCAAAAAAAAAAGTTAAAAATCACATGACAGTGGCATCAGATTCTTACATCAGAGAAAACATACAACATACACAACATACTAACTGGCCCTTGCCCTAATCTCAATTTACTGAGAAATAGGGATAGGGAAAAGTAGGAGAGATGACTGGTATTTGATACTGAGAATTTAAGATATTGAGAACTTAGTGTCTAAAAAAATATCACTGAATTTACTGATTGGACCTAAAGAAACAAATGAATTGATTTATTGTTAAGATAGATAATCCTAGTTCACAGACCCACAATACTAGAGTTGGAAGGGACTTTAGATGCCATCTAGTTCATTCTCCTTATATTTTAAACGAGAAAACTGAAGTCCAGAAAAATAAAGTGAATTGCCCAAGTTATAGAGGTAGTAATAGAGGTAGGAACCCAAGTTTTCTGGATTTGGATTCAGAGAAATTACATTAAAATCCCAAAGTGTTTTAACATTGCAGAACTGTCAATTACATCTACCCTATTATGACTTACATATGAGAAACTTAATTCTGGCAAAAGGCAATAAAAATATTAATTTTTGTGCCCATATGACATGATATAGCCTAAATATAGCCTACTCTTTCCGTAGTAATAATAATTTCCCCCTTGTTCTGGATCTGTTTCAAAAGATAAATTTTAGTAATTGCATTGTAGTACAGTGTTAATTATTTAAAAAAAACATTTTCTATGTGAACACTGTCAATGCTCAATAAATAATCATAATGGTAATTATGGTAACAAATTTGATGCTTATGGAAATGAAGGACTGTTAGCATGGCTTTGAGCCAGCCAGGGCTCCCATAAACATGGGAGCTGATGTGTGAAATTTTCTCACCAGCCTCTCAGTTCATACGTCTTGAGCCTATCCATATCTGATTAGAACTACCATGTTGTCTTCCTTGCATGTTCTATGTTTGGAAGATATTACTTAGAGAAAACAAAAACTAAAAATGTCATTTGGATCAAGATCATGGCTTTGTGATGTCTTCTAGGATCTCACTGCAGCATCTTTAACATGCTCAGTACATAATAGGTAAAATGAGTCAATTGCAATAAACTAAAATGTCAAGAAGGAAACCAATCATTCCCTATGCTTAGAAAATACTTAGACTATTCAGACAAATGGGTCAATATTTCTCTTTCCTGAGAAGCCCAAAGAGAGACAGGGCTTCTAAATAGGATGAGGTTCAAAAGTTTGTTAGAAGCATTTGTCATTAGCCCAGGTTTCACATCTACTTTAGTGCTGTGTAGATTAGTAATCTGACTAAAGAAGAGTTTTACTATCAAATCTCTTCTTTCTGAAATCTTTCACCCTTTCCCAGTGGCAAAGCATAAGTCCCACCACAATACAGGAAATGTCCAGAGTTTGCCTTTCCCCTGTTTTCCAAATTCAAGAGCATTGTTTTAAAAGTTCATTGGTATAACTCATTGCCAATTCTCTTGATTTCCAACTCATAATTTTCCAGCTGCCCTAATTTTGGGCATCACTTAGAAATTTGCCATTGATTCTTGAATTAAACTAGAATCTGGCTGCTCAAATTGGCAGACTTTAGAAAGAGGAGGTAGAATAATAAACCTCTTCCACAGTCCAGATTGCCCAATTTACACAGCACTAAAGTAGATGTGAGACTTAGGTTCATGACAAATGCTTCTAACAAAAGTGTCACAGCAAGCCCTCCATATATCATTACTCCCTTCCTATCACCATGACTATTCTCTGAAGAGCCCTTAGAAGTCTTGGCTGCAAAAATCTGGATAGCATTCTCAGGCAGTCTCAGCAGAACTATAATCCAAGGCCACATTTTTTACCAGCTCTTAGGATTTCAGTTTTGTGATTTTAAGCACATTCATTAAGTTTTCTTTGATTTTTTTCAGGATGTGGCAAAAGGAAAGGATTCTAGAGTGATAACTTGCCAGAAATCCTGGCTGGTAAAGAGAAGAAATTCCACTCTCTTGGGCTGACTCTTGTGTAGGTGACTATAGTTAGCAATAGATGACTCTAAGATTTACGCCCAGAGAACTTTTTCAAAGGTGGGGCCCAGAGAGAAAACCTCTACTTACACTTTGGCTCACTCTCCAGGGAAATCTTGACTCATGGAGGTGAAGAAGATCAAGTGAGGATGGTTTTAGCATGGTATCATAAAAAAAGTGGTAGATATAGAGTTATAGGGCCTTGGTTTGAATCTTGGTTCTACTATTTAATTACTATATATATATATATATATATATATATATATATATATATATATCACCTTAATCAAGTCATATCACCTCTCTAGGCTTATTTCTTCATCTGGATGTGAGAGGGTTGGGATAAATGACCTTAATGTCTCCTTTTATTTGAAAATCCAGATTCCAAAGTTCTCAATTGCTAAAATGTGACACCTGCGCATTAAAATTTAAGTGCAGATAGATCTGACTTCCTTCTTTCCTCTTCTACCTCTTTCTCCCTCAGTCCTAGCTTCATAGTAGGTAACATATGGTAAATTAATGGTCAACCCTGTTGCTGTTGTTCAGTTATTCATTTATTTCTGACTCTTCATAGTTCCATTTGGGGTTTTCTTAGAAGAGATTGGCTACTGTTCCCTTTTCCAGCTCATTTTGTATATGATTAACTGAAGCAAATAGGGATAAGTGACTTGCCCACAGTCATATGACTAGTAATGTTTGGGGCCAGATTTAATTTCAGTTCTTCCTAATTCTAGGCCTAGAATCTGTCCACTGTGCCATCTAACTACCAATGGTCAAGCTGGAAGACTGCAATCAAACAGGGGGAAGATGGGTAGTTTCCCCTTATTCCAGGGGATAGTGTTAGGCCTGGAATCCGGAAGAATTGAGATTAAATCTTGCCTCACACACTTATTAGCCTTGTGACTGTGGGCAAATCATGTAAGTTTTTTCCACTTTTGTTTCCTTATTTGTAAATTAGAGCTAATAGGACCTAGGATTGTTATAAGGATCAAATGAGATAAAAATTGTAAAGTTTCTTTACATTGTGGCCTGGCACAATTTAAGTGCTACATAAATGTAAACAGCAACAGCAGTGATAGGTAGACCACCTGATATGTGTCTGATCAGACACTTGATGGACTGAAGGTTCTGACCTGCAGTTGTTCCTAGAGTCTCATTTGGCTCTCAATTTCCATCTGCAGTAGGGAGTCTGCTCCAGGAGAGCCAGGGAAATACCCAGAGCCAGTCTGGGAAATTCTGTCAAATGGTTGCAGAGATTCCTGGGGACTGTGCCTGGGATTCTGCTGTGTGGTGGATTGTACAATTATAACAGCTTTCTTGCCTAAGGCCTTTGATGAACAATTACAGAAACAAATAGCTGTTGGAGCAGCTGAAGCGCGCTCGCACACACACACACACACACACACACACACACACACACACACACACACACACACACACACTTTTTCAAACACATAGAACAAACAAAACAAAAAAATGCTGCTCAGTGGTGGCCCCCCATCATTCAAATGGAAGCCAGATGTATTTTTTTTCCATCAAAGGACTGAGAAAGGCAGTTTCATTGAGAACAGCCTCCGTGTTAGACTTCAACATAATTACTGAAACAGAGATCAACTCATTATTTCATATTCCTTCAGAAACAAACAAACAAAAAACCCAATAAAAATCTCTCCCTGATGTTCCACAGCATAAAGACTCCAATCTGCCAGACAAAGCTTATAGTTCAACAGCTGATGGACAAGTAGAGAATGTTCCTGTTAATGAAGTTGGGATGAGGAATGTGGTTGTAGATTGCCCTCAGCAATGGCTTATGAGATAAGAGGTTGATAAGTCTAATATATGAACTATTGCCTGCCTACTTTTGTGAACTTGATGATATCTTTCCCCTTAATCCCATCTTCTGCTCACTTTTTTTTTTGTAGGTCTTCCACTCTTGAAAACTATCCAGTACTAGAGTCACTTGTTTCTATCCCAGAGTATATTACTGCAATTTGATCAATGCTGGATTTGAACTCAGGTACTCCTGACTCCAGGGCCGTTGCTCTATAGACTGCGCCACCTAGCCGCCCCCTGCTGTTGTTTTTGATATTGTTGATCACTCTCCTCTTTTACACTCTCTTCTTTCTAAGTTTTTCAGGACACTAACTCTGCCCTGGTTTTCCTCCTACCTATCCTTCTCTGTCTCCTTAATGGATTCCCTACAAATCACACTCCCTAACTGAGTATCCCTCAGGGTTCTGTCCTGAATCTTCTTTTCTTCTCCCTTTATGCTACTTCACTTGCTGATTTCATTGCTTCAGTGGATTTAATTAGGATCTCTACACTCATGATTCTCAAATATACCTATCCTGACCCAAATTCTACTGATTCCTAACCTTGCATTTTCAACAGTGTTTCAGACAACTCAAACTGATATCCAGGTAGATTGGGCTGCTAGAACACTGGCCTTGGATTCAGGAGGATGGGAGTACAAATCCAGCATCTTACTAGCTGTGTGACCTTGGGCAAGTCACTTAACCCTGATTGCCTCACATCCAGAGCCATCTCCAGTTTTCCTGATTCATATCTGGCCACTGGACCCAGATAGCTCTGGAGGAGAAAGTGAGGCTGGTGACTAAACATACCCCCCCACCCAATCCAATTCATGTGCTTGTCATGGCATCACCTCCCTGATGTCATGGTTTTCTTCAAAAATGAAGGACACACTTTATTATTACTATGAGATCAATAGGTCTAAAATGGAACTTATCATCTTTCCCTGTAAATCCTCTCCCTTTCTACCTAAACCTCCTACCTTCCCTATTTCTGTAGAGAGCAACACCACTCTCTGGCAGGCTCATATCCTAGGAGGCATCCTAATTCCTCATTGTCTCTTACCTCTAATAATTAACCTGTTGCAAAGACCTCTCAATTTCACCTTTGGAAACCTCTCAGATCTACCTTCTTTTCTCCTCTGACTCTGACACCACTCTTGGGCAGAACCTCATCATCTCATGCCTCAACAGCTTGCTGGTGGATCTGACTGCCTCAAGTCTCTCCCTACTCCAATCCATCTTTCACTGAGCCACTGAAGTGATTTTCCTTAATTGAAAATCTAATTATATTCCCCCTCCTACTCCTCAATAAATTCCACAATTTCCTGTTGCCTCCAGGATCAAATGCAGAATGCTTTAATTGGCATTCCCAGCCTTTTAAATCTTGCACTTCCTTCTTTTTGTTTTTCATACATTTTTCCATCCAGTGACACTGACCTCTTAGTTATTCCATAGACAAGATCATCCCTCCCCTCCCCTCCCCTCCCCTCCCCTCCCCTCCCCTCCCCTCCCCTCCCCTCCCCTCCCCTCCCCTCCCCACTTCTGTCTCTCCAGGTCTTCTGGCTGTCCCCACACCTGAATTACTGTCCTTCCTCCACTGATTACTGACCTCCCAGGCTTCCTTTAAGTCCCAACTAAAATGTCACCTTCTACAGGAAACCTTTTCAACTCCTTTTAATTTCACTTCTTTCACTCTGTTGTTTCCTATTTATTCTGTATAAAGCTTGTTTTCTATGTATTTGTTAGTTTCCTGTCTTCTCAATGAGATATAAGTTCCTTGAGGGCAGAAATTGTCTTTTGCTTCTTTTTGTATCACCAGTGCTTAGCACTGTGCCTAATATGAAGAAAGTGCTTAATAAATACCGATGGATTGTTATACTATGAGACTATGGTATACCAAGTTCTGTAGCCATATCACTAGGAGTGATTATGAATACAGAAAAATTATAATCAGAAGCAAGTTTAGTAATCTTTAATGTTGTTAAAATCTTGTTAAAGGGAGGAAGGCTCTTTGCTCTTGAGATGTAAATTGAGTCCTAATTGTTTCATTGTTTAATGTAAAATTTGAATCCTGTATCTTCATTCCCAACTCCCTGCTTCCAACAGTCTACACAGTTTTGGTCATGTAAGGGGAGAGGGATTTCCTCTTTTGCCCGTAACTGGACCTCCACTTGGGGCCAGTGCTCTCTCTCTCTGGGCCCCAGTCAGCTCTCCCTGACCTTCTTGTTTCCTCTCTTTATCTGTTGCAGTCTCTGTCTCAGTCTCCCAAGCAACCACACCTAACCTTTTTTGTTATTCACCCTGTCTAAAAGTGTTTATTGACTCTCTGGGAGGAAGTTTTAAGCTGTTTACTTTGTAATAATTTGTAATAAAATCCTGAGCAGTTTTAAAATCTCAGAGTTTCATTTTTCAAAAACCCTTGATTTCTATCTTTAATTGGTGACTCCAAAAATCCCAGTGGCAACAGGAGGACAATGATGCTTAAAAAAAATGACCACACACCTTCAACTAGGCAATAACTTAAAATCGTTGTATACTGTCCCAAATGCAAATTTTTCTGCCTTCTTTCTCCTAATCAATTCTGCTCCTTTCTCTCTAAAATTACCTTTTTGTCTGTAGTATATTATTTCATAATTACATTTATTTGTGTTTTGTATATATTTTCAACATGTTCCCATTGACTTTTCCATTAAAATATAAGTTTCTTAAGGATAAGTTTTGTAGTCTCAGTATCTATGCTTTTGGTTTTGTAGTCTCAGTACCTATGATAGGCACTAAATAAATGCTTTTTATCCATCCTCAGTACCTGTTCTATATATAGGCACTGTTGAATTGGGTTTATACAACTGCTTGCCAATAGTCTGGAATACTTGAAGCTTTCATTTATCTTTCTCCCTCCCCTCCAACTAAAGACAGATGGATCTCTTTGGGGACTTCACATACTCTGATTTCTTATTGTGTCATAGAAGTGATCTTGAGTTCTAGAAGACTATAACAATGAGTACAAGCTCTGACTAGTTCTATGATTCTGGAAAGGCTTTAAGTGTAGCCCTGGCTGGTAACAGACAGGTTGTGTCTCCTTTTGGGAGAATGACCTAATTAAGTATAGAGAGATTCATCAATACATCAAAAAGGGGGTGGGCCTTTGGTGAGAAATCCATTGGTCAAAGAAACTTGTAAAAAAAATTAAAATATAAAATGGTCCTTAATCCTATTCTCCCCCTCCTTTTCCCCACATACAACCTTTTGCTTATGCAATAATGGTTACAGAATAAGAGGCAGAGTACTTTAGAATTATCATGAATCATGAACGTACATAAGCATTAACTTAAGCTTTTGGTACACTATATAAAATCCTTGTCTGATAGTAAATGAAAGAATTGAATAGTTATAAATATTTGAATTCTTGTTATAGATAAAACCATTATGGAGAAGTGGTTGCAAATAAATGGCAGGATGCCTATCGGGTTTTATCCAAGAGAAATAACTTTTTAAAAAAGTTGTCAGAGTTGGTTTTTTGTGCATTTGAAGGTCACAGAAAAAATTTATTCATAGATATTTGCCATCTTTTAGTACTCACAAGTGTTTGCTTCACAAATTTGCATGTCATCCTTGCACAGGGGCCATGCTAATCTTCTCTGTATCATTCCAATTTTAGTATATATGCTGCCGAAGCAAGCATTCATAATAAGTGTATGTAAAAAGATCAACATGATAATTATTGCTGCTTATATATAAATGTCTATAGAATAAGGGAGGAGGTAGAGAAACTCTAAGAAGATTATAACAATAACCTCTGAACAAAACAAATTATGTGAAACCTTCTGACTTCATTGAAAATGGGAGGATGGCAAACACAAAGATTGAAAGATGTGGTACAAGAATACTGCATGGGGAAGACCCTAGACTTGCAAACCATCTAGAAGTCTAATACCAATCCATCATAAATGCTTTCTTCAAGGGGAAAAAAAAACAAGATTCAACATCTCAAAAAAAATTTTTATTTTATTTTAACAGACAGAAAATGACTTATTACTGACCTGGGAATCATTTTTGAGTTAGCTGTCCATGTACAGTCAGGCCTTCAACTCATTAAAGATCAAAATTAATACAAAGCTAGAATAAAAATGAGAAAAAGATATGGCATGCAATTAAAATATTTCCAACCTGATCTGTTTAAACAAGGTATTGATGCCAAAGAAATGAGAAATGAATAGAGAAAAAGACATTGACAAATTATAACAATTTCATAAATGTTTAACCAGTATAAATCAATTGTCCAAACTAGAAGACCTGTAGCATCTAAATAGTGCTTAACTCAGCAAGCAATTGACTTACTTGATAGAGAGATTTAGAATATAAACTTATCTATAAAATCTTACTCAGAAGATTATGAACAGCCCAGATTAGGAACAATTAAAGATTTTAATTATATCATTTCATAAAATAGCAAGAATCAGTGAAGAGGAAAGAGAGTAAAACAGTTTACAGATAATTTGGTGAGAGACCCGACTAAGCAAACTAAGCAAAATCATCCTCAGGGCATTTGAAGATGAATGTGGAAGAAGGATACATAAAAAAAAATAGAAAAGATTTGGAAGCATTGATAAAACAAGCCCTTCACCTAATGGACAGTGGACCACTAGCTGAACTCTATCACACTGAGAACAAAGTGCTTATAGAGGAAACAGAATTAATATCAAAGAAAGCAAAAATAAGGAAAATAACTACATTAGAACAAGTAGAGTGATGAGATTTATTTTGGGGAATGGTGGTGGTGACAAATTATTGAAGGCATTGAGAAATGACTTATTAAGAATTCTAAAGGAATGAAATTTGTGTAGAATGGGTATGGGGAGAAGAAGAAACATGTATACACTTCCCTTATGCAAAGAAATATTAGTCAAAAATGGCATCAATAACTATTGAATCATATTTCCACTTTCATTTAACCAACACTTCCCATGTTGGGAATGTAGCTATGGAAATTATCTATGTAGTTTTTAATGAGGCCATTGGAAGTGAATATGAAATTTTTTTGGGTAAGTGATATTCTATGGCAGACTATGGTCTTAACTACCCTAAAGTTACTGAAAGATTTAGAGAATATGAGATTCCTCTATACTTAGGGCTGACCATAAAAAAACCCGAAAAACTTTTGATCTGGTAGAGCAAAACACACTTTTAATAATTTTACCCCAACAAGGGCCAGAATCATATGATTCTTTGAAAGATGACCATGTTTGTGATCTTCTCATCTTTGTAAGTTAAAATCTGGCTTCAGGCACGTACTAGTTGTGTGATCCTGGGCAAGTCACTTGAGCTTGTTTGTCTCACTTTCCTCATATATACAAAAAGCTGGACAAGTCATTCTAGCTTGTTTACCAAGAAAACCATACATGGGGTCACAAAGAATTGAATAAAACAGAAAATGACTGAAATATAGCAACCACAAAAGAACATAGCTAGATAGACTATAGATGATGAATTATATCCAGTAATGAAGAGATGTAAAACAGACTGGACTGACTAGAAAATTAAGTTGTCTTTTTAATAATTCCATTTTTTCCCCTGAAAGAGAAACTCATCTTTTAAATACTATTATTATTCTGTGATATATGACAGTGAGTTATTGAATACCACAACCTTTGAAGAATTGAAATTGAAGCTCACCAAATGGCTATGAACCCATTTCAACATATTATAAGCAAGGAATTATGAAGTGGTATAGACGATTCCAGAAAATTATATGATTAAAAAGATATGCTAGACATATGGTAAAAATGAGAGCTAGCCAATAAACAGTTCTTATGGTCCATTTTCATCTTCATGCTATCTAAAAATTTCAAGTAAGTCTTGTATCATATTAAACTTATGAGAGGATATGAACAAGAGTCACGCAAGATGTGTGTAGGCATGTATCATTAAAGGGAATAGCCACAACTAGGAAATCACAGACCCATTGAAGCATTGTTTTTTATTTTCCCTGTGGAGTTCCAGAACAATCACATAGAAGTTATGGAGAAGGCACTGTGATTTTCTGAAATTTGATACAGACAGCCCAATGTCACTGAAAATGGAATCATTTGAAATACTTCATTATCTATATGGAATTCTTTCATTTTGATTGAGTACTCGTGAGACTACATCTCATACTTTAATTCCTTTCTTGAATCAGAGGCTTGTGGAAAAGGATTATCTCCTTAGTTGCATTTTTTAAAAGGGATTTTCAAGGAAGTTCAGGAGTTATCATATGTAAGGGGAAGTGCCTTATTAAAGGAGAGTGTGGTGGCAGTGGTTCTCTTGACAAGAGTAACTTCATTTCAGTGCAAAATACCAGTCACATACACTTCCTAAGTTGATGTTTTCTTCTTTCTTACTTCTCGTGCAAGCTCAAACAAAATATAGAAACTACTGTCTCAACCTGAGGCAGATGATAGATTAATAGATTAGAAAATATTGGTTGCCTCTCCTGGAACACAACAAACTGACCCTAGTGCATTCAGGTCGCAGACCTTTTGGGAGAACAGATTGATTATTTGCTTTCTCTATCCTATAGGGATTTGTAAAAAATATTTTTTTCCCCCTAAAAAATCTATTTGCCCCTTAGAGACTTGTATTCTCTTTGGGTCAAACCAAATTTTCTCTAGGCTAAGACTTGTAATTATGGATGAAATTATGTTTTTTTTTCTCTAATTTGTATCCTGAATTGCAGGCTGTGAGTATTTTTCCCAAAACAGGAGTCTATTGACTTTTCATACCTTTATTGAGAATATTTTGCTTATATGTATATAGAAACCATGTTCAAATCAAATCATAGTAATGAATTCCCCTGGGCAGCACACACTTAGAAAATCATAAATTTAACATTATCTATATTGTTTTATACTTTTATTCATTTTGTTAAACATTTCCCAATTATATTTTAATTTGATTCCTGTTGTACTTAGGGATTTTGTGGGTCACTTGCCACCCTGCCCTCTAAGCCCAGAGTTTAACACCTCTGATAAAAGTCATTCTCACAGTAACATGCAGACTCCTCCCCCTGCCCCCTTTCTTTTGGTAATTTCTCTTCAGGTATAGTGTCAAAAAGTCCATTAATGTTTTCAGTGTTGTGCCATTCCAAGCACGAATTTTCACTGTGTACACTTGGTATGGAATAACAATTCTTTCAAATTTCATCTTGAGTGTTATTTCTGCTTTGTCACACTGCATAGTGGTTACTGAGGTGTTAGTATCCAAATGTGGGGGTTGTATTGTCATTTGTATTAAAAAAAATGTATTGTTAAAGAAATCCTGACATCTGTTCTATTTTCTCTCTATTTGTTGTCTTCCTGATGATTTAATTTATGAATACTCTTGGGATGATATGGCTTAATTGGTTCTTATGAGAAGCTTTTTGTTCTTTTATGGTGCACTGTTTCTTGTAATATTTTGCAATCCTCTTCCATGGAATTTCAAAAATGAGTTTGTATTCCAAATTGGTGTTGCATATGGTTTCCATATATCTCTTCTTTATCATAAAGTAAACCATACTTTGCTAAAAACATTATGTGTTTGTTGTCTAGGGAAATAACATTGGCTTACTTGTTGTGTTAACTGATTGATGTTTAAACTTTTAGTAGAAATGATAAAAACCAAGATGAATATTCTTTTATTCTTCCATTCTCTTCCTCCTGTTTTTGAAATTCATAGATCTTTTGAAGGTAAAGTTGAAGCTGTTACCTTTGTAAATAGTATCATTAATGTTCAATGACACTGAGTTGATATGCTATCAGAAGAACTGAACCATATTAAACCTGCTATTCCCATGTGAATTGAAACCAGACAATATAAAGAAATTGTAGTTCTATGGAAGGATAGATCATAGGTTCACCTTGAAGAAGAAAACAAAGGAATTGGGAGTGTGGTTTTCATAAAATGTCCAAAGGTAATAAGAATTGCTAGGGATACTTGGTCATAATGTTATATTATAGTGCCCATTAGGAGCAGAAGCTAAAAGACAAAGATTAAGATAATTTCAGTTTATGTATTTACTTCTGCTGCAGATGATGGGAAGAGTAACACAATAATTTTTAGGAATAGTTTCTGAGAGAAGTAAATTTCAAGCCCTAAATTAGGTAGGGTAGAGCTTCTCAAGTGCATCACTGATATTCAGATATAAGATCAAATCAACACATTGTAGAGATGAAGAGTATGAGACCAGAGAGAGTTTCAAATCTGTTCTCTCTAATCCTATTCTTATCCCCTCTCCTGCTGTTTTACTAGGATTTACAAGCAGTAAAACTTCAGTGTTTTCTAGGGAAGAATATAAGATAATGGAAATAAAAGTCATTTAAACACCTCCAAATACAATTTCGATATTAGTATTACAAAAGTATTAGTATTGTTATTAGTATTACAAAGCAGGCTTTCACAGAATCATAGAAGAGACCTTAGAATTCATCTTTGAATAATATCATCAGTTGGTGTTCAGTCAATGTTTGTTCAGAGATCTTCAGTGAGATGACTAGTAGTTACCTCACTTTTTGCTTTTAGAAATCTCAATCAATCAAAATTTGTTACATGCCTTTTATGTGTCTGACATTATGCTAAGAGCTAGGGTTACAAAAAGCAGCAAAAGACAGTCTCTGCCTTCAAGGAATTTATGTATCAATATAATGAGGGAGATAGTAAGAAAACAAATATATACAAAGCAAACTATATGGCAGTTAAATAGAAAATAATGAACAGAGGGAAGTCCCTGGAAATTGCAATTGGGAAAAGTTTCTTGTTGAAGGTGGGATTTTAGTTGGGACTTAAAGGAAGTCAGGAAGGTCAGGAGTCAGAGCAGAATAGGGAAAGCAAACAATGCATGAGGGCATATGGGACATCCAAACAGAATTCCCAGAGCAAAGAGATCCAGTGCCTTGCTTGTGGAACAGCCGGAAGGTCAGTGTCACTGAATTGAAGAGTAAGTGTTGGGGAGTAAGGGGTAAGAAGACTGAAAAGTCAGAAGACTAATATAAAGAAATTGTAGTTCTACTAAACAGTTTGAATACTAAGCAAAGCATTTTTTTAATTTGACCCTGGGGGCAAAAGGAAACTATTGAGGTCTATTGAATGTGGCAGGGATGGAGTTGACATGATTGAACCTGCACTTTAGGAAATTCATTTTAGTGACTGAATAGGGGACAGATTGGAGCTGGGGCAGATTTAAGGCAAGTAAGACCCACTAATGGAATAATGCAAACGGGAGGTGATGAGAGCCTGCACTAGAGTGATAGAACAGAGAACAGAAAGAGGTATATCTAAATGATATTGAAAAGGTTAAGGGGGGGCAACAGTGGAGAGTCCATATGATTCCCAGATTGTGGGCCTTTAGGGATTGGGAGAATGGTATTGCCCTCTGTAATAGGGCAGGTAGAAGATGCAAAGGTTTAAGGGGAAAGATAATAAGTTCTGTTTTAGACACATTGAGGTCCTAATGTGGACAATATTGGACATCCAGTTTAAGATGACTAAAGGAAGTTGGAGACATGAGATTGGAGATCAGGAGAATATAGGGTAGATTTGAGAATCATGAGCATAGATTTGGAAATTAAATCTATGGAAGATGAAAAGATCACCATGTAAATTAATATAGAGGGGAAAAGGGTCCAAGTCAGAACCCTAAGGGACACTGATAGAGAGTGTGATTTGGAGGTCAATCCAGCAAAAGAGTCAAAGTATTGGTCAGATGGATAGAAAGAAAACCAAGGGAGAGTATGAAGGAGGAGAGAGGGATCAACAGCTTTGAAGACTGCAGAGAGGTCAAAGAGAATGAGGATTGAGAAAAGCTATTGGAATTAGCAAATGAGAGATCATTAATAACTTTAGAGAGAGAAATTTTGAAGAAATGATAAAGTTGGAAACCAGATTCTAAGGAGTTACGAAGAGAGGTAAATATTATAGATGTCCATTTTGGAGAATTTAGCTAGAAAGAATAGAATTGATCTAGAATGATAGGAAGGATGGAAAAACTGAGTGAACATGTTTTTAAGGTAGGGGGACATGGGCATGTTTGTGGGCAATTAGCCAGTAAAGAGGGAAAGATTGAAATTAAGTGAAAATGTTAGGGTGACCGAGGGAATAATCTGTTGAAAGAGATGGAATGGAATAGGAATGCTTGAACAAATAGAAGGATTAGCCTTGGTAAGGAATAAGATCATTTCATCAGGTGAGACAGAGGTGAAGGAGATAGTGGCAGGAGGCACCAGAATGATAGAATTTAATGAAGAGTGAAGAAGAGGACGTTCATTGGGAATTCCTCAATTCTTTCTATAAAATACTCAGATGGAGAGAGAGAGAGGGAGTCACAGATGGTTTAGGGATGGAAGAAAAGGTTTGGAAGAGCCTCTGTGGAGAGTGGAAGTTGATAAGAGAGCTATATTAAAATTCTAGTCTTGTGATTTTTTTGTCATAGATGGAAATGAGATTAATCTGGCATGATCTGTTCTTGAGAAAATCATATGGACACTATGTGCATATTAAAATTCCAGGAACAGTGAGGTCCTAGTTGATATTATGCAACACAAATCCAGTCAGATGACTACATAATTTTCTCTAATTTTTATTAAATTTTTTCTTATATTGAGTGTAAATCTACCTCTCCTTACCTTTCATCTATTGTGCCTAGTTCTGCCCTATGGAACCACATGGAACAGGACTTCTCTTTCTGCATGACAACTCCATAGATTTGAAAACAAGTATCAGGTGCTGACTGACTAGACATTCTCTTCTTTAGGTTAAACATTTCAAGTACCTTCAATTATCTTTGTAAGCCTTGATCTTGAGGTCCCTTATAATCCTGGTCAACTTCCTTGATATTCTTTTTAGCTTTGTAAAGTCCTTCACAATAATAATTCCTAGAACTGAAGACATTATTTTATATATGTTCTGACCTGGGCAAAGTATAGCAGGACTATTATTTGCCTCTTTTGGATTCTGTTCCTCTTATCATATAGCCTAATATTGAATTATTCTTTGCCTGTCATACTATACTGTTGACTCATTTTGAACATGTAGTCAACTAAGATCTCTAGAACTTTTTCAGATGATTTGAAGTCTAACTATACCTTAGGCCATCTTTTTGTGAAATTGATTTTTTAAATCTTAACATAGGACTTTGCATTTATGCCAATTCAGTTTAATTTCCTCCCTAGATTAATGATATATTTTTAGTCTAATGATATATTTTTAGACCCTGATGATCAATGAATATACTAGAAATCCCACTATGTTTTTCTTTCCACTTTAAATTTGATGAATATGCCTCTTAGTCATTTATTAGAATGCAAGTTTTTCCCTTTGCACCCCTAGAACTTAGCCATCCCTGGTATTTAGTAACTATTGTTTAATAACTACCAATTGGTTTAGATTGAATTCATTCAACTCATCAATAAAAATACACATATATAAACATATAAATGTATTATGTATATTAAACAACAAAGGTCTAATAGCATGACCTTGAGTATTCTGTGAAAGACTTATCTTCTATTTGAAATTGAGTCAATAGCTGCTCTTGGTTCTAGGTGACTAGGTGATTTGCTGGATAAGGCACAGGACTTGGAGTCAGGAAGACAAGTTCAAATCTTGCCTTAGATACTTACAAGCTATGTGTCCCTAGGCAATTTGCTTAACCCCATTGTATCTCAATTTCATCACCTGTTAAATGGTGATAACACCTACATCTCAAGATCGTTATGAGGACAAAATGAGTTAAATGTAAAATACTTTGAAAAAATCAAAGTTATATATAAATATTATCTAGAATCATTATTATGATTCTAAATCCATTCAATTGCATTTTCACCTAGCCCACCCCTCTTCATCCTGTCTATGAAAGTAACATGCTCTGTGAATTCTTTTTCTAACATCAATGAAGATCATATCAATTAGATTTATCTAATATACTAGTCTTGTGATTTCATCATAAATGGGAATAATCTGGCATGATCTGTTCTTGATAAAATCATATGGACACTGTGTGCATCCTGCTTCATTTTTCTAGTTGCTCAGTAATCATCTCTTTGGTGGTATGTTTTCTAATTGGAGTTGAAACTGAAGACAAGCTCATCATTCCATATTTTGCAGACTATAATTAATTTTCTTTCTGGAAAGTCAGGATGGTTTTTACTTTTTCTGATCTTGTGGCATTTTCCCCACTCTCTATGATCTTGTAATGATGATAGTAATCTGGCAATCACTCTGCAGTTTTTAATACTCTGGAACATAATAAATATTGGTCTGTTGACCCTGTCAAGGATAGCAAGGTATCCTCTTCTCTCCTTGGGTATCTTTGGTTAAACTTTCACACTTGATTTATATATATTTCTCTTTGGAAGAATAAGCAGAATAAATCAATCAATAAGCATTTATTAAGCATCTACTAAATGTTCAATGTTTTGTTAGGCACTGAGGATATAAAGATAAAAATGAAGTCGTTGCTGCCCTTAAGGAACTTACATTCTATCAGCAAACAAAGCAAGAATAGGTTAGCTCTGTCTTTTGTCTTTGTCTGAAAATATCATGCCATCCATTACACACAACTTCATTATTATTATTTTTCCTTTTTTCCCATACAGTTAAAAAAAAACTCCCCCCCCTTCAATATCCTTAATATTCCTCATCTACTTTAACTTTTTTTTTTAGGCTTTTGTAAGGCAAATGGGGTTAAGTGGCTTACCCAAGGCCACACAACTAGGTAATTATTAAGTGTCTGAGGCTGGATTTGAACTCAGGTACTTCTGACTCCAGGGCCAGTACTCTATTCACTGAGCCATCTAGCTGCCCCTACTTTAACTTCTTTAAACTTAGTTGCCCTGTTGTTATTTTTAAAGGAATGTTCTATACTTCTATAATATTTTCCAATGATTGAGTTGTCCTCCTGACTCCAGGATTGGGTGCCACCTAGCTGTCCCATATGTATGTATGTGTATATATATATATATATATATATGTATATATATATATATATATATATATATATATATATTTTAAAAATTCAAGTTGGTCAATGAGTTCTCTGTGTGCACATATCTGTCTCTTTTTAACAGGATCCCCCTTTTCTTTCTCATCAAAATTATTATGTTTTTATTTGGGGGAATTTTGAGGGAGAGAGTATTTCATTCTCTGTGGAATGACCTCACCATCAAAATTTTAGATTCTACTTATCTCTCTTCTGAACCTTTGAAACATGTTCTACAAAAATCTAGGGAAATGTGAGGCTACACTTATTTTTCTGCCTTTCTCTATCACAGAATTGGAAGTGGAATGATCATTTTCCTAAAGGTTTCCAATATTTCTACATTGACAACTCATTCCTCCTTATTGGGTAGAATCAGATTTAGAATAGTACTTTCCTTCATTACTTCCTCTACCTTTGCATGAATGAAATTATTATTAAGGTGAACAAAGAATTTACTAGCAGTTCTGCTTTTGATAAATGGAGGACTCCAGCAGATGTCTGGATTACTAAAATGTCCTATTATTACTAAATCATACCTTTGTGCAAGGCTTGTGATCTATTTCCTGAGTTCTCATCTATTTCTTCTTTCTGCCTTAGTGGTCTGTAACATATTTCCATGACAATATGACTCCATGCTTTCCACCTTGGTTCTTGGATTTGCTCTCATGATTATACCTTAATATATAATCTACTGCTCTTTTTATCTAGTCTGTTCTTTTGGCACAATGAAGACTTTTTTCAGTTTTAGTCTAGTCATAAGTTTCATTTCTCTAAATCTCAGTGATACCTGTGAGGTCAAATGGACTTATTTGCCTCAGTATCTTTAATATACTTTGGTTGTTATTCATTTGTTTTGTATTTGAATGAACATCTCATGCCATGTGATTCAATTATAGGATTCTTGACCAGATTTAATCTCCTGTGAATTATCAATGAATTTCTCACTAGTCTTTCTTCTGTTTTGTGACTACAGATTTCTTCTTCCTCTGTCCTTTCCTCCCCAAATTCATTTCTAGATTAAAGACAGTATGATTATATTTGTAGGACTTCAAGAAACTTTATAATTTATTAGCTTTCCTAATATGTGCTTCATCCCTGGTGAAAAGTCTATCATATTATATTTTAAACTGTGATTTAGAAATTTAAATTCCATTCTTTGGCAACATTTACTTAACCAGTTGTTCTCTTCCCAAATCTATTTCTCTCTTTCAAAGTTCAATCCTTTGCTATTAATATCAGACAAGATGAAATCATCACCTTTGCCACCAAGGTCCTTTGGTCTCTTGCCTGGGACTTTAAAAATCACTAGAAATGCATTCTAGGTTATGTCTGGCAGTATCATTTGCTCCCCTGTAGGTCACCAGAAGTGGACAGTGTTTGTCAGATCTGTCATATCTTGGAAGGTTCCTTGTCATGTCCTGTATACATGCCCCATGAAGGGAGTTGACCTTTCAATTGTAAATGTTACGTCGGCAAATAGCTGCCTTGATTCCCCTTAGCAGAGAGTCTTCAGTCACAACTTTTTGTCTCTTCTTTCGAGTCCATGCTGCAAACTTATATCATTTGTTGATTCACTTCATTATTCCTTAGATCAGTCATTTATTTTTGAGTTAATATTGTGATTATTACCATGTTATAATTATTATACCTCAAAGGGTTTCATTCCCTATTTCAATTATATAGCTCCAAGTACTTAGCTTTAACATGGTTGGCATATAACAACCAAAGTTTGTATAGTACTTTAAAATTTATAAAGCACTTTACATATATTACCTCATTTGATACTGTTGGGGAATTTATCAAATACAGAGGTCCTAAGAGCCTCCTGGAGAATAATTCCTGTCTCCTTGGTCCCTTGGATTAGAGATCAATACATCAAGAGGCACGTTAGAAGATTAAAAAAAAAAGAATAATTAGGATCAACTGATGGACAGTTGCCAAGTGGCCAGCATCTCCACAGAACAAAGGGAAACGCATATATTATCTCTTCCACATCATGACTTTCCCCATTGTGCTTTTGCTATGTTATGCGCCAGTAAAAGAAATTAAAGAATTTTTTTGCGGGGGGGAGTTTTGCAGAATCTGCAAATGACATGTAAAGTGAGTGATACAGAAAAAAAGTTTAGAAACTAAGAAATGCATAAAATATTTATATAATATTATATAATATCAGAATATTTTATTTATTTATTTATTTTTAGTTTTTGCAAGTCAATGGAGTTAAGTGGCTTACCCAAGGCCACACAGCTAGGTCATTATTAAGGTCAGATTTGAACTCAGGTACTCCTTACTCCAGGGCTGGTGGTCTATCCACTGTGCCACCTAGCCGCCCCATATTTTATCTTTTAATATCATAATAATTCAAACTTCTCCTCTTCCAAAAAAGGGAGGGCCAATAAATTCATTAGAATTTTCCAGATCATGGCAGAACTTTATCTCCCCTCCTATAATGTGGAAAGAATAACACTATAGGTTTTACACAATTATAAGTGGTAAAAGGAGTTCAGTTATTTCCATATTTGTGGGATAGGATATCAGCTGATTTTGGAGAAAATGTCTTAATCTTGCCTTTGTAGCTTGTTAACCTTGGTGCAGCCCAAACTCAGGTCTGTTCCCATGAGAGTGTTTCTGGATAGTTAATATCATTAGACCATATGTTGGGCCAGAAAGTCTCTAGTTAACCTCGTCAGAATATCTAGATGGGACTGGAGGTTCTAACTAGTAAGAGGCTTCCCTTTTAGTTGAAATCACCACTGAATACAGATTCCTGTTTCACATAACCCTGTAGCTTCTTTTCTTTGACCTCTACAATTACTATTTCTGAGGAGAGATTACCCCCAAACCCACAGTATGCAGGTTTTATCCATTTCCTCTCCATTCCTAACAGTGCCTTGTGAAGAAGGTCTTCTTATCCTCTCTATTTTATAGTTGCAGAAACTGAAAGGGAGAGTTCCAATAATCTGACCAGTATCAAAACTGGCATATTTCAGAGGCACCATTTGAACTCAGCTCTTCTTGATTCCAAATAGTTACCATCTAGTTGACAGCTAATCTAGACATTAGCTTTGACTTGCAAATAGTTACTAAAAGTTTACCAGCCCCCAAATTCAGCACTACTGGAATCAATTTAATTTCTAGGGAATGCAACACTTCCCATCTGTTCTCTCATTCCCAAACACATTCAAAGATGGTGAAATTAAAACTTCATTACAGTTTTCTGGTTTATATAAGCCCTACATTGTTATAGTGTAACACTAAAAAAAAAATCACATAGATGTACAATAAGAATGACTGAACTTTTAGTAGCCAGCCACCCTAGTAGGTCTTGAATTTCTATATGATTCCCTTTGGTAAAGCATTCTTCTCCAGGGAAACAAAAGTTCAGGGACATACATATTGGACAACTATCCATTTATCTTACAGGATATTCCTTGGATTCAGAGATTGCTTTAGGGACTTTCAGATCAACTAGCACTGCATGTTTGATCAGGGTTAGTACCTGAAGAAACAAATTCTTGTTTGGAGTGCCCAGAGATCTAGAAGATCCCTAGACAGGTAGATCAGTTCCATTGATATCTTGACAGTTTTGGAGGGGAAGGGGGCTAACATCAGTGGAAGGGTGAAGTACAATCTATCCATGTCCTTGCCAGCATGAGTTGTGGGTTGTGACGTAGCCAAGAGGAAACCTAGTACCTAATGAGTTAACAGGGGCTGTGGGATGAGTGACTAAAGGTTTCTCTTGAAATGGATCAGTTACAAATGACAGAAAGAGGAAAAAATTGAAAACTCACCTAAGGGACTAATGAGCCCTAACAATGGGAAATTTCAGAAATGGAACCCTGGATTTGTTTGCATCTGTTTAGAGTTTTCAGGGAAATTCAGGGAAGAAATTGGTTGCTTAAGCTCACATAACTCTTATAATCACTTGCATTTATGTAGTATTTTAGTTTTTCTGTGCTTTTGTCATCACGACCTTAAGTTTCCTTAAGGTAGTATTGCTATTATATTGCTGTCTTACAAATGTGAGAACTGAGGCTTGGAGGACTTAAATGACTTACCCAAGGCTATACAGCTATGGGATCTGAACCCATATCTTACCTGTTCAGCACTTCTTCTACTTTAGGATTTAGGCTGCTTGGGGAGAGTTGGGAAGTAAAGTAGATAGAGAGATAGACCATTTCTTAAGAACTATGTATATGACAGTCATTATTACTAGTATTGGGTAAACAAATGCCAGAAAGCAAGATAGTTCCTACCAGGAGTGCATTGGCAGTTGTTTAACAACCTACTTTATTGGGGGTAGAGAGGGAAATGACACACTTATAAGTTTAATCAATATAATTACCTTTTTCTCTTTCATTTTCTTAAATCTAGACCAGAGTTGTCAATCATCCTGCCTTTGGGCCCATTGTTGCCTGAAACATAATAGAACATATAAACCAGATTAAAAAATATTTGGGATATATCTGACAAAATAAATGAAAACATAATAGGACATAGCTAATGTTCACAAATGACTTTCTAAGTCAGTGTGACCAAGAGGGTTCCTATTGCATGGTTTAATGGTCCCATTTATATTTCAGTTTGACACCTATGATTTGTACAATCAGTAAAAACAATAAATTAAACCTATGATTTGTAGCATTTGCAGATCTCCGTGGTGTAAATACTCACTCTAAAAATTTAACAGTTGGACATTGATAGCCAGTATAAGCTAACTTTAGCACAACTCTGAACTCTCTGCCCTCAAAGAGCTTACTTTATAATAAGGGAAAACCATATACAAAGGGTAAATGGAAAAGGGGAAACTATGTATCTAGAAAGCAGTTTGGGGAGGTTCTAAGTTTATGCAACTTAAGGCAAAAATTTATCTATCAGAGCAGGGTGACCCAGGGATATAAGTTCAGTTTCTAATTCTGGAAAAAGGTGAGAGGGATAGCCAGAGAAAGTGGACAAGAAGGGGAGACAGTTAGAAAGTTGTCACTCAAAAAAGAATGAGGTAGACATCCCAGGGAACCTAATATCTAGAATTAAGGAAATGGAAGAGACACCAGGAACTGGTCAAAACTCATATACATCATTGGGATAGTTGGATAGATGAATAACTAGTGATTCCTGGGAGGAAAATAAATTGGAAAGTGAGTTTATAGTCAACTATATTTTAAAGGGGTCACCTGGTTTTAGTGACCCAACTCCTTTGGTTTTTTAAGATGATCAAGGATGGCCCTGCACTTGAATGAGATCTGGTTATAATTAATGATTCGCATAGCAAAGAACAATGGATCATTGGTTGAGGACCCTTAGGGAACCAGATGGTTAGGACTTCTCAAATGAATGAAGCTCAGGTGTATCCAGCTACTTAATGACCCAAAACATGCTGTTTCCTTGGCTTCAAAGTTGGTGACCTTGACTTGACAACCTGATCCCAATATCCAGCTTTACTTTATTCAGACTGTATCTGCCTCACTCCATAGCCCAATCTTTTATTTCCAACTGAGGCCAGACCACCTGATCCTGGATTATAACCTGATTACAGTCAACTGCCACATGAAGGCTCAACAGAAGGAGAGAGGAGATGGTTCCCTTGTCAGCTGAGTACCCTGAAGCAGAATGTGAAAATAGTAGAGAAATGTCATATTCCCCAAGAGATATATTTGATCTTTCTTGTCTCTGTGCCTTTGTTCATATTTTTCTCTTCAAATGAAAGACCATCCCTCTTCTTTCCAGCCAAATCTTACCCATCTTTTGAAGTCCACCTCAAAGTCCATTTCCTGTGACAAGTAAATTAGATTATATTATAAATTATCTTATTCTCTGAATTATCAGTGCTCATGGTAGATTGAAAATTTCACCAATATTTTGCTTTCAGGAAATGCTATAAAAATGAGAGATTCATACAAACATAAAATAAAGGTCCATAGTATAATTTATTATGTAAAACAAGCAAGGGTCATAATTATGATCTCAGATAGTGTTAAATTTAAAATAGATTTAATCAAAAGCGAAAAATAGGGAAATCACATTAAGTATCATTCATTTTATTCAATGTTGTTTTAGGTCACTTAAAATAACCAGATAGTATAAAATACCTGAGAATATACCTATCAAAACAGGCAGAGAAATTATATGGACATAAACATAAAACCCTTTTTATATCTAAATATTTGCAGTAATATTTATTGCTTATAACTAGATAAAATCAATATCATAAAAAATGATAATTTTTTCTAATCTATTTATGTAATGCCATCCCAATTAAGTTTCTTAAAAATTATCTTACTGAGTTAGAAAAAATAATAACAAAGTTTATTTAGAAGAAAAAAGGTCAAAAACTTCAAAGAAACCAAGGGAAAAAAAGATGTAATGGAAGCAGATTCAGTAGTATCATCATACATTAAATTATATTATACAGTGAGAGCATTTTTGAAGTGTAAAATGGATAATTTTGATTATTTTAAATTAAAATTTTCTTGTATAAATAAAACCTAGGCAGCCAAGAATAGAAGAATGCAGAATTATAGGCAATCTCACAGACAGAATGTGATTGGGTTGTAATATTGCTATGGTGTAAGAAATGATGAAATAAGGGCGGCTAAGTGGCGTAATGGATAAAGCACCAGCCTTGGAGTCAGGAGTACCTGGGTTCAAATCTGGTCTCAGACATTTAATAATTACCTAGCTGTGTGGCCTTGGGCAAGCCACTTAACCCCATTTGCCTTGCAAGGAAAAAAACTAAAAAAAAAAGAAATGATGAAATGGTTGATTTAGAAAAAATGGAAAGACTTGGGCCTATGAAGGAAGATGTTATACACCTTCAGAGAAACTGAATGACAAAGCATTCTATGGTGTTATATATGTAAATGAATGTACATGTATATTTATGTGTATGTTTATAGATATCTGTATGTATATGTGTGTATCTTGCTTAATTTGTAGACTTCTTTTGTAAGTGGGGGTAAGGAGGGGAAAAATAAAATCAAAAGTGCACAGAAGAGAATAAGAGAAAACCTACAAGGAAGCAAAGAAAAGCTGGATAGCTTTGGGAAAAAAACCCCTAGAATTTATTGTATAGGTTTTCTTGAAATAGCAATTTATTGTTTTTATATTGAATTCTCTTATGTTCTGCTGTGCACATGGCATTTTTTTCTTGTATTTAAATGTAAAATAAATTTAAAAACTTAAAAAACAGAAGAAAGTGAACTCTCAGAGACATGAATCAATGGTCATGACTATTTTCATTGGATGCTTAATTACATGCTGCCTGTGTATGATCAATCAATCAATCAACAAACATTTATTAAGTATCTACTATGTGTTGTTCATTGTTTTAGGCATTGGAGATATAAGGATAATGAAACAATTCTTCCTTTTAAGGACCTTATATTCTAAAGGGAGACAAGTGCATTGTAAAATATAGTTGAATAAATGTAAAGAGAATAAATACAAACACAAGCAAAGCATTTAAATATAGAGTAGTTTCTGTGGGAGAACACTAGTGCTTCATGGTGGGCATTTAGAAAGTGGAGGTTGCTGAGCTGAGAAGAAAATCTATTCTAGGTCTGAAGGTCAGCCATAACAAAGGTACAGAAATAAGAGATGGAATATTATGGAAAGAGAAGACAGTTTAAAAAACAAGATATAATACTACTCTTAAGGATAGGATGGGACCAGATTGTAAAGGACTTTAAATATAAATAGAAGAGTTTATATTTTATCTAAAAGGAAATAGACAGTCACTGGAGTTTATTGAGTGGGGGGGATGTCATGGTTAATCTATGCTTTAGGAAAATCATTTTGGCAATGATAGGGAGGATAGACTAGATTGGGGAGAGAATTGAGTCAGAGAGAGTAATAATATAGGTATGAAGCAATGAAGTAATGAACTAAGGTGACAACTGACTAGAGAAAAGATGATGGATACCACAGATGCTGATAAAAACAGTAAGATTTGGCAAATGACTAGATATGTGGGTAAATGAGATTTCCAATGAGATTACAAACCTGGGAGACTGGAAAAATTGCAGAATCTTTGATTGTAATAGGGAAGTTTGGAAAAGGGTAGGTTTTAAGGGAAAGATGAACTTGATATAATTCAAAGAGATCCAGTTCAGAATATCTGATAGGAAATTGTTGATAGAGGACCAAAGGTCAAGATTGTAAAATGTCAGTGTTGGAATCTGCCTTAGTGAGTTCAGTTCTCTTATTTTCCTGATTCTACTCAGAATGTACACTGAAACTAATGACTGACACTACCAAGAACTGATGAATGTTAATAATGACAGAATTTATGTATCACTAAGTTTTGCAAAGCCTTTTACCTATGCTATCTCCATTTGTCCTTATGATAGTCTTGTGAGCTAGATACTTCTATCTTCTCTGAATCTCAGTTTCCCTCTGAAGATGATAGGAACAAAACTTACTTCACACTCTTATTTGTGATGATTGTATATTCATAGCACTTGGTGATTTTAAAGTGCTTTATAAAGTAGAAATATTATTTTCTACATCTTTTTATTTGATATGAGGAAATATTAAATATTATGACACTATAGAGTTTCACTGGATTTCATGTCATTTATCCTAAAACGTTGTCTAAAAAGCAATTACATTTCCTAAAAGGAATTATAATAATTTTTACTTTTTTGAGGTACTAGAGATTTTTTAGGACAATCAGACATGGGAAATTACTGATTTAATAGATCAAGCATGGATATAAAAACATGAATGACCATCTTGCTCTATTCTAGGCTTTCTGATAAATGAACCAAGGGAAGTGTTAAGGAACCATCCTCAATTCCCTTATGCTGCCAATTATACATTTAACAGCATTCTTCAAATCTATTTCTAGCTTCATTTTGTATCATTTTGATAAGAAGGGAGGAAATAACTTCCTTAAACTTAATGTCTGCTCTAGAAAAAAAATACCTTTAATTTGTTCTGAATGTTTTTCACCCCAACTTCAAGTAGTATACTTTCCTTGTAGTATTCTAGGACTTGGTGGACAGGTTCTTATTTACTATTACAAAAAACATGTATATTTCTGTAATTTCTGATGACAACTCTCCTTGGTCTTTCCAGACTGTAAAAATTTTTTCAGAAGAAACATTTATTTTAGGTTTTTCCCACTGGTATAAGAGTCTAGCTATTACCTTGAACACTTTATTTTTCCTTCTCTGGACATTCTCCAGTTCTTTTATATCTTCCTTGAGGTAAAAAATGATGATAACTGCCTATAATAAGCCAGGTGTAGGTATACTATAGTTTTGTAGAAAGATAGGAAGATGTTTTTTGTTCAGTTTCCAAAGCATCATAGTAAGAGGAAAATTCAATGTAATTCAATTATTCTTTTTAATTTTATTTTTTTATTAATTTATTTTTAATCCACATTCAGAGATAGTGTTCAACATTAATTTTTTTTTTTAGGTTTTTGCAAGGCAATGGGGTTAAGTGGCTTACCCAAGGCCACACAGCTAGGTACTTATTAAGTGTCTGAGGCTAGATTTGAACTCAGGTACTCCTGATTCCAGGGCCAGTGCTTTATCCACGGTGCCACCTAGCTGCTCCTTAACATTCATTTTTGTAAAATTTTGAGTTAAATATTTTTCTCTCTCCCTTCCTTCTCTTGCCCTTTCCCTTTATAGCAAGCAAACTGATGTAGTTTATACATATATAATTATGTTAGATATGTTTCCATATTAGTCATGTTGTGAAAGGAGAATCAGAACAAAAGGGGAAAAAACTATGAGAGGGAAAAACATAAAAAAATTTTTAAAAATTGAAAATAGTATGCTTTGGTTTACATTCAGGCTCCATGGTTCTTTCTCTGGATGTAGGTAGTATTTTCTATCACAAGTCATTTAACATAATCTTTGATCATTATATCTCTGAGAAGAGCTAAGTCTATCACAGTCATTCATCATACTTCACTGCTGTTAATATGTATAATGTTCTCCTGGTTCTGCTCACTTTACTCAGTATCAGTTCATGTAAGTCTCTCTAAACTTTTCTGAAGTCCACCTGCTCATGATTTCTTTCAGAACAATATTTTTTCATCACATTCATATATCATGATTTATTCAATCATTCCCCAATTGATGGCCACTACAATACCCAATCTTTGCTACTACAAAGAGTTGCTCAATTATTCTTTTTAAAGAAAAGTCTTATTGATTTTTTTGTTTCTTCTTCATAGTAATTTGACAATATAGTCTTCATATGCCCCCCTCCCCCATTAAACCTTTTTTTAAACAAAGAATAAGAATTAAATAAAACCAATGACTCTATGTTTTGCATGTTTGGAGTTCTTTGGAGAAGAGGAAGAAAGTTTTAATATTTTGACTGAAACTGAAATTAATCATGACAATTAAATTAGACTATCTGTTATTATTGTGTCCATTTACCTTATTCTGATTTTGTGGATTCTTTTTCTGACTCTAAATCTGTTCATGTAAATTTTCCATTTCTCTGAATTTCTCATAGGTAGTATTTCTTTTAGCAAATAAAATCCCATCAGTTTAAATCAACAAGCACATATTAAATACCTATATTGGATAGGCACTGTTCTAGGATTGGTGATACAAAGATTGTGAAGACACAGATGCTACACAAGGAAAAAGCTAGGTAGCAAGGTGATATGAAATTTGAGCAGAAAGAGATAATTTTCACTTTAGGGGTGTTGGTAACTTTCCTTTAAGAATGATTTAGACCACACTTCTTCAATGACTATCAATTTAATTAGGACCGTGAAGATCTTGTATATCTTACATATTTTCATGATGAAATTATCCATTTGAGATCCCCAAAATACTAGTTTTAATACTCTGTTAAGATGAACTACCAACCTGTCAAATATTTATTCTATATTACAGCCCTTCAAATATTTGAAGAATATGATCAAATTTCTACTAATCTTATCTTCTCCAACTAAGTAGCTGCAGTGAAGAATTAAGAAGCATCTCTGTTCATAACTTTGTCATCAAGTTACAAGACCATGTCCAACTCATTTAGTTTCTTGTTACTTCAGTTCACCTGCCCATGGGAGAACAAAAATGATCAAATCCTTATAGCAATTAATATGTGATCCAAATTTAAATTTTCCTTTTTTTATCCCTAAACAAGAAGATGAATGCAAAAAACTTGGCTTAATGATACTATTTCAGCACTGACTTCTTGGATAGCAATTGCAAATGATTTCAAGATATGAAACAGGTGTTTCTGCATGGTCCATTGGACAGAATGAAGAAAAATGTCCTCCTGGATTACCCTGCAGATGATGTACTCAGTGGTTTCAACTTTCAAATGAAAAATATGCTCAATCATATAGCCGACAGAATTCCATCTGGTCTGTCTGCAGTATCCCGAATTGAAAAAGAAAGGCCTCTACATTTCTCGACTTGGGCAAGAGTCTCACCATGTTTCAGTGAAGCAATTAAAACAGGTGTGTGTCATCTACACCTGCTGCCTTTGCAAACAGTCAGCACCTATACTCACAGGCCGGAAAATTACTTTTAGGTTGTTTCTGTATGGCAGCAAATGGCTGTTTTGGCAGGGACTAGCCTGGTTGTTGAGTTTAGTGTGGAGATCAGTGTCAATGCAAGACCCAGTTCTTCTCTAACTCAAACCTTTGTCTCCAAATATCTGTTTATGTACCATTCCAGGCAGTTTTCCAGACAAAAGCCTCCAGATTGGTTTCTAGTGGGTTTGGTTCCCATATGGCTATAACTGGGGCTAAAATTTAGAGCTTTTTGGAAACACATAGGCCTCAACTAGTAATTAGAGAATTCTAAAACATTTAGAAGTTTAGAGTTTCATTTCTGAGTGTTGATTTATAGAGTTCTGGGCCCTGGAGTAAGGTGGGCTTGAATTCAAGTCTAGCATCAGGCACTTACTGGTTGCATGATCTAGGGCAAGTCACTCAATCTGTTTTCCTTACTTTTCTTAACTATTAAATGAGGATGATAATAATAGTACCACCACTCAGGGTTGTTATAAGGATAAAATCAGATAATATTTGGAAGGTTTTTAGCATAGTGCTATATATAGCTATATAAATGCTAAATATCATCATCATCATCGTCATTGTCAATCTTTGCCCTGAAAATGAGGACACTTTGATTTACGATTTCCATGATTTCATCTCCCAGCTTGGAAAATTTTTGGACAGAGATCTACAATATAAAAATACCCACAGTAGGCATAATTTCACTAGATTTTCTGAACCTCCACTTCTTAATCAATAGTTTGGGGACATTATTGTTAGTTAAAGTGTTAGATAAATATGAGTTATTGTTATGCAAATTCTATAAGGTTCTACCTCTACTAGTCTCTGTCACAGGATAAAAGCCCTAGGAAATTGCCTGATATATATTTATATGAAATGACTTGTCCAGAGTATACAACTAGTAAATATCAGAAATAAGATTTAAACCTACATCTTCTGGATTCTAAGTCCCTTACTCCAGTTATCAGTATTGTCTCATTTGTTTCATGTATGATCAATGCTGTAGTTATTTTTATTATTTGTAAATACCTTCAAAACGGATTGTCTTGGGATTGCAAATGGTAACCCAAGTTGATCCTTATTAAGTGTCTGAAGCAATTACCAGCATTTATTACAGTGATTTATCAACTATACTACCACCTTGACTAAATATGAAAATAAAGTATTTTGGAGGTTTTAGCCAAATAGCTAATTTATACATTATACACAGTTAAAAAGGGTGTGGAATAGTCACAGGAAACCTGAGTTCTCATTTCAGCTCTTCTAATAACAAGCAGAGTGATTTTGAATTGGGTCTAAATTTCCTCCTAGAGATTTCAAAGGATTATGTGACACATTAATTCCTGAAATTTTCTATGACATTGTCTTTTTTTTTAAGATTATTTAATTTATTTATTCTTATTTTTGTACAAGTGATTTTTTTATACATTACTAAAATGTTCTTGTTTAAGAGTAAACATAATACCCCTCCCCCAAAATATAGATCCACATGAGTGATAAAGTAAAAGAAAGAGAAAAATTAAAATTAATAATAATAAATGCAGCCAGGTGGCGCAGTGCACAGAGCACCAGCCCTGGAGTCAGGAGCACCAGAGCCCAAATCTGCCCCAGACACCCAATAATCACCCAACTGCGTGACCCTGGGCAAGCCACCCCAACCCCATTGCTCTGCAAAAAATAAAAAAAAGACAAATAAAATAAAATTAAAATTAAAATTAAATAATAATAATATTAGTAGTAGTAGTAGTAGTAGTAGTAGTAGTAGTAGTAGTAGTAGTAGAAGGGGTGGCTGGGTGGCGGACAGAGCATTGGCCCTTGAGCCAGGAGCACCTGGGTCCAAATCCGGTCTCAGACACCCAATGATCACTCTGCTATGCGGCCCCAGCCAGGCCACTCAGCCCTATTTGCCCTGCACCACCCCCCAAATAATAATAATAAAAAATTTGCTTCAGTCTGTGTTCCAATACCTCCAGCTCTGTTGTAGGTGGATCACATTCTTTATGATAAGTCCATCACAAAAGCTATTTCCATATTTTTCCACTGTTGCCATTGCTGATCACAACTCCCTCCATTTGTACTTCTCCACTACCATATACTATATTTTCTCTCTCCTTTCACTCTATCCCTCTTCTTAAATTTGCTGTAGGGTAGCTGAGTAGCACAGCAGACAGATCTCCAACCATGGGGCCAGGAGGCCCCGAGCCCACATACTACCCCTTAGGCCCAGCATCTACCCAGCCCTATGGTCCTGGACAGGCCATCCAATCCCAGCCCCTTACATAAAAAAAGAAAATGTGTTACATCTGACCACTCTCCCACCATGGTCCATCCTCTCCTCCATCACTCACATCCCCCCCCTTCCCCCCATCCTACTTCTCTCCTTCTTATTCTAGATGTCTATACTCCATTGAGTATAAATGCTGTTTCCTCTCCTAGCCACCTCTGTTGAAGTTTCCCTCATTCCCCCTTGCCTCCCCTCTTTCCATATCATTGCAATAGCTCATTCTAATAAAAAAATCTTATTATATGAAATATCTTATCCTATTCCACCTCTCCTTTTTCTTTCTCCCATTACATTTCCCTTTTAGCCATTGACTCCATTTTTACACTATATTATATCTTCAAATTCAGCTCTCTCCTGTGCTTCATCTATAAAAGTTCCTTCTACCTGTTTTATTAAATGAGAAGGTTCATATGAGTATTATCACTATCATTTTTCTATGCAGGAATACATGTAGTTCATCATCAAGTCCCTCATATTTTACCCTTCTCCTCCACTCTTTATGCTTCACCTGAGTCCTGTACTTGAAGATCAAACTTTTGGTTCAGCTCTGGCCATTCCAACAGGAGCATATGAAATTCCCCTGGTTCATTGTAAGTCTGTCTTTTTCCCTGGAAGAAGATTTTCAGTTTTGCTGGGTAGTTGATTCTTGATTGCATTCCAAGCTCTTTTGCCTTCCAAAATATTATATTCTAAGCCCTACAAGCTTTTAGTGTAGTTGCTGCTAAGTCCTGTGTGATCCTGACTGCAGGATCCTTCTGGCTGCTTGTAATATTTTCTCTTTGACTTGGGAGTTCTGGAACTTGGCTATAATATTCCTGAGGGTTGGTTTTTTTGGATCTCTTTCTCAGGGAGATCAGTGGATTCTCTCAATTTCTATTTTGCCCTCTGCTTCTAGGATATTAGGGCAATTTTCCTGTAGTAATTCTTTGAAAATTATGTCAAGGCTCTTTTCCTGATCATGACTTTCAGGTATTCCAATAATTTTTGAATTATCTTTTCCATATCAGTTGTTTTTTCAATGAGCTGTTTCACATTTTCTTCTAATTTTTCATTCCTTTTTTGGTTTTGAAGTATTGTTTCCTGATTTCTCATAAAATCAGCAGCTTCCCTAAATTCCATTCTACTTCTGAAGGATTTGTTTTCCTCAGAGAACTTTCTCATTCCTTTTTCCATCTGGCCAATTTTGCTTTTTAAAACATTCTTCTCCTCAATAACATTTGAACTGTTTTATCCATTTGACCTATGCTGGTTTTTAGCATGTTATTTTCTTCAGCATTTTTTTTTTTTTGGATATCCTTGACTAAGTTGCTGACTTTTTTTTCATGTTTTTTCCTGTATCTCTCTCATTTATTTTCCCAATTTTTCTTCTATCTCCCTCACTTGATTTTCAAAGTCTTTTTTGAGCTCCATCATAGCCTGAGCCCAAGTTCTATTTTTCTTGGAGTCTTCAGATGCAGGAGCTTGTACTTCCTCATCTTCAGATTGAACATTTTGATCCTTCTTGGGATCATAGACAAAGTATTTCTCAATGATACTCCTCTTTTTTCTCTGCTTACTCACTTCTCCAGCCTTTGCCTGGTTTTGGAGTGCTTCATGAACTTTTGAGTATTATTGGGACATCCCCCCCACAAGGATCTCAGTGTGTGAGGCTCTGTCTTCCCTCCTGGTCTGTGAATGACCACGAGCTTCCTGTTCCAGGGACAAAGGACAAACCTCAGCAGTCTCTCTCCACTGCCCTACCTAGGCTCAGCACTCACGCCTGGGGGCTCCTGCTTACTGACTCAGCCTCCTTCTGGTTCCTGGATCTAGGTTTCCATGACCACGCAGCTCGCTGAGTGCCCTGAGGGCTGGACTTCACCTGCTTGCTCTTGCAGAGGTCCCCCGCTGATCCCCCAAGTTGTGTCCGGTGCTCTCCAGGCTGCCTCTGTGAGGCTGACGTTCCTTCACTCTGGCGGGCCACCCCTCCAACCCAGTGGAGCTGAGCCTTTCTGCTCTTTTCCAGGTTATCTTGGGCTGGAGAATTGCCTCACTGGATCCCTCTGTGGGTTCTGTCTCTCGAAAATTCAGTTAGAGTCCTTATTTTATATCTTTGGAAATATCAGAGAGAGTGCACCTAAGAGAGAATCTTCTTCTGTTGTCATCTTGGCTCCTCCCCCCTGACATTGTCTTATTGAGGTAACATATATTAATGATCTTAATGCTGAGAAGGATCTTGGAGAACATTGAATACATTTTTCCCATTTGTACATATGTATTCAAAATTGCAAAGCTAGTTTTCCATTAGCTCATGTACTTAGTTGAAAAGTGCCTAATAATCATTATGAAACTGCTCACTTAACCTCATTCTCAATTTGCTAAGATAAATGTTAATTTATTTGAATAAATTTTTACCTAAGATTGCTGTTGGACCAAATCTTTTTCCTCCATTACATTTCGGTTTGTAAGATCCAATTTGATTTCATATAAAACTGAAAGGTGGAATATGTACAACTTCAGTTTATTTTAATATTAACAAGGATTAACCTGAAACAAAAAAGAGAGAGTTATGATATATATCATCTCTCTCTCCCTCTCTCTCTCTCTCTCTCTCTCTCTCTCTCTCTCTATATATATATATATATATATATATATATATATATTATATAGTATACATAGTCATATATACACATAAATTACATAGATGATGCCATAGATGATAGATATATAATTCCAAGTTTCTGTCATAAATTTACAAAGCATTTATGGCTACATAGTAGAAGCTTATACTTTACCTCATACTTTTAGAAAAGTATAAACTACCCAAAGGAGTTGAGGTAATAGTTGCAGGGTTAGGGATAAAGACTCCTAAGTGATCCTGTCAGTTGTCACTGTAACCTGTTTTCAAATGACAAAACCTTAAATGCTAACCTCAAATAACAATAATTTAATTGAAATGTTAAAAGAGACCAAAAGTAAAAGTAATGGGTCAGTTGAAGTTGAAATTAAGTAATGAATTTCAAAATGATCATTTGCTACTTTTCAACTAAGTGCATGAGATTATGGAAAACTAACTTTACTATTTTAGATTCATATGTACAAATGAGGGGATTGTATTCAATATTCTTCAAGATCCTTCTCAACTTTGTGATCATTAATATCTCTAACTTCATTAAGATAGGAATTAATATGTCACATAATTTTAGAGTTAGATGGGATCTTTAAGTCCCTAAAGTAGAGTCAAGGTCTGTGGACTTAAGGTTAAGTCACTTCTCTTCTCTTGTTTTCATTTTTCTTATCTCCAAAATGAGATTTAAACAGAATCTTTTTTTTAGTTTTTTTTTTTTTTTTTGCAAGGCAATGGGGTTAAGTGGCTTGCCCAAAGCCACACAGCTAGGTAACAATTAAGTGTCTGAGGACGCATTTGAACTCAGTTACTACTGACTCCAGGGCTGGTGCTCTATCTACTGTGCCACTTAGCTGCCTCTAAACAGAATCTTAATAGAAGTTTTTGTTGTTTGCTTGTTTTGTTTTCACACAGGGCAAGATCAAGTGGTTAAGATGAGTTGGAATAAGAGTTGATGGCAGGGACAGCTGGGTGGCACAATGGATAGAGCACTGGGGTCAAGAGGGCACTTAATAATTACCTAGCTGTGTGATCTTGGGGAAGTCACTTAACCCCATTGCCCTGCAAAAAAAAAAAGGAGTTGATGGCAGTACAGATTACAGAAACACCATGGATGTTCTGTACTATCATAGGTAATGAGATAATGGTTAGTATAGGAAGGATGTATCGCACTTCCATGGTAGTACCATGATGAAAAACTGTTTGCCTCATATTAGTTTTAGCCTTAGATTTTGACTAAATGAATTTTAGGGTCCATCTATATTTCAAAATCCTGTGGTCCTATATAATCAATTAAACAAACAAACAAACTCCTGTAGTAATCATAGATCTGTGCTTACAATCTGCCAGACACTGTGCTAAGAACAAGGAAAACAAATAAAGTTATTCAGTCTCTTCCTTCAATGGTTTGGGGTGAGGAGGGAATAATAGGTAGAAGTTACTTGTGTGGAGAAGCAAAGGAAAGAAGAGATACAGGGACTCATGGACTGATTCAGGTTTGAAGTGAGAATGGCTGGTGTGGATATCTTCTCAAATGTAGGTTCTAGGGATGAGTTCACCAATCAAAGGAAGAAGCCACAGAAGGGGAATGTCACAAGGATGAGAAGACCATGAGGAGGAGTAAGTTGCTCTATGATTCAGGGGTTGAGATATATTCTTTTGAAAATGGAATCAAGGCTGCCATGGAAAGGCTAGGAGGAAGAACTCAAGGAGCCTGTGTGCTCTCTTATGATTCTCACTAGTTCCAGGGTGAGCCAATAAGTGTTTGTGACATTCAAACTCAGATCTTCTTGACACTCAGTCTAATATTCTGCTACCTCATTGTCTGTATAGTTCAGTCTTACCAGTCTAGTTCTCTTTTCACGTGACAGTCCATCTGCCATCTCCAGGCATTGTCTGAAGTGTTCACCCTCCTCAATTCTGCCTCTTAGAATCCATAGCTTCCTTCAAGACTCTACTCGGACATGACCTTCTTGTTCTCTGTTCAGCTCCCCTTCCACAAATGCTGGAGAGTTCCCCTGGAAGTTTATTTTGCTTCTATTACTTATATACAAAATATATGTAATGGGACAGCTAGGTGGTATAGTAGATAGAACACTGGACCCCTGGACTCAGGAAGGTCTGAGTTCAAATCTAGCCTCTGACGCTAGCTGTTTGACTCTGGTTAAGTCACTTAACCCTGTTTACCTCAGTTTCTTTATGTGCAAAAATGAGCTGGGGAAGGAAGTGGTAAATCTTTCCAGTATTTTTGCCAAGAAAATCCCATATGGAATCAAGAAGAGCTGAACACAACTGAAATGACTGAATATCTATAATATTAAATATGTCTGTAAAGCATATATATATATATTATATATATATATAATATATATATATATATATATTATATATATATATATATATACACACACATTTTCCCCCCTCTATTAGAATGTACTTTCCTTAAAGGCAAAGATAGTTTTTGCTTTATCTTCACATCCCTAGGACTTAGCATAGCATTTAAGGTAAGCACTTAATAATAAATGGTTGTTTTTTGATTGACTTTGAGGAGATCTGAATTCTTGTCAAACTCTGCTGCTAATTAACTATGTGGCTTTGAGTAATCTCTCTCTAGACTTCAATTGCCTAATTACTTATATTTTCAGAGCACTTTCAGTTTTTTAATAATAATAGCTAGTATTTACACATAACTTTAAGGTTTGCAAAGCACTTTGTGCAATCTCTTATGATTCTCACAACCACTCTAGGAGGTAGGTGTTATTATTATCCCAATTTTAGAGATGAAGAAACTGAGAAATTAAGTGACTAGTCCAGGGTCATATAGCCTCTAAGTGACTGGTGACTTGCTTCAATTCTGGCACTGTCCACTGAGCCACCTAGCCTAGGAAATATTTCTACAAAGAACTTTCCTCAGTAAGCTCATGCAAGGTGGGCATTTCAAGTGTTATTTTCTCCATTTTACATGTGAGGAACCTGATCCTGAGAAAGCTAAGATAACCTGTCCATGGCTGCAGTGCTACAATCAGACCTTAGGCACAGGGCTCCACTCTAGGCATAGTACTTCTTTTACTAAACCATACTTATTTTTCTCATGCCTTCAGAATCTGAGGCTTTATGTGGCATATAGTATTAATTGATTCAGCTTTCAGCCAAAAACAGAATTCAGAGCAACCTAATGAAGCTTGATGATCTCTAAGGTCCAGCTCTAAATTCTAATATCCTTCCCACATTTTGTTGAAAGCTGACAGTCTCTGAATTGGGCAGGGATGATTTCCAGAGGACACAATTGGATGCTTCCTTGGCAATATGACTATTTATTCCAGCATCCCTTGAGTAAATTAAATTGTCTTTTTCGATTTTCCCCCAAGCTGCTCCTCTCTGTTGATGGGATTGGATGGGATGGCAGAGACTGGGAGGTAAGTCTTGGTGATAGGTGCACTAGGACATGCTGCTGAATGTGACAGTGCAGAACAGGAAGGATCCCTCCTCCCCTGACCTGTTCTTCATTTTCAGTACAAGCTCGGCTAAGCTGCCATTCAGCAGTTGTGGGAAGAGATAGATCATCTGAAAAAGCAGAGCCAAATATTTGATTTGGATGATTACGCTGCAGGTGTCTCATCAGAGCTGTGCTGCCTAGATTACTAATTATTTTCCCTCAACTTAGGGCCTATAGCAGGAAACACATAGAGCATGGCAAAAATTTGGAGGAATGGAACTAACAAATGAGACCCTAGATTGATGATGCCAAGGGTTTTCTTGTAGAGGAAGAAGAGGCCATCAGTGGATGCAATATGGATGGATCAAATAAAATAGCCAGGATTCCTCTTTCTCCACTCTTATTTTTAAAACCCTATCCTTTAGAAGTAGGTCTATCCACCTTGCTCAACTCAAAGAAAAATAAACATCATTATATAAAAACCAAGCCAGAAACAGCTGGTGTCATTATCTGAAATGCTTTCAGTCTTTTAGGAAACCGCTCAGGAGATCTCCACTTTTCAGGAGGGACAACTAAGTTAAGACTCCACAGGAAAGGATGGGGATCAATGGGTAGAAATTAAAGGAAGGCAGATTTTGGCTCATTATGTGAAAGAATAAAAGTAATTGTTTTCTTGTGGAGAGAATTCTGAGATTGGATTCAGGATTTAAGGAAAACCCTAATCCCTCCTCTAGTAGGATGACTCTCAGTGAATCAATTAACCTCCCAGGGTCTCATTTTTCTTATCTATAAATTGAAATGCCTGGGTTAGATGACCTCTGAGGTCTCCTCCAGCTCTAAAGGAAGGTTTATGTTTCTGTGTGCCTCAGGCTACTTTTTAGGATTTATCTATTAAGCACTGATGGACTTCTCCATGCTTGAGAAATCACAGCTCCTTCAAATATTGACATTTAAGCAATAACTTCTAACACTTAGAAGTGTCTTAAAAATGGAATACCTAGTGTGGTAGTGAGCTTCTCATCACTGGAGGTGTTAAAATTTACATTTATATAGTTTTTAAGATTTATAAAGAACTTTTCCTATAACAACTCTGAGAGGAGAGGAACAATTAGCAGTATTTCTTTGAAGGGAACCTGGGATTCAGATAGGTAATCTGATAGCAGAGGAACTATTTTCTGAATTTAAAGGATTTATACCTCCAAATGCAATCTGTGCTTTCTACCTTACCACCCTATTTGGCAAGAGTTCATATAGACTTGAGTGACTGTTAAGGAAATTAATAGGAATTTTGTCTAGGTTTTCCTTTTCTTCCCCAAAGAAGAAACTGAGTCCCAGAGAGAAAGAGAAACTTGTCAAAGGTCTGACAGCAGAGCTAAGATTCAAGCCTTGATCCTCTAACTCCAAATTTAATGCTCTTTCCATTCCATCACTCATAGGGATAAGATGAACTTCTGAATGCCTTCAAATTTTGAAGTTTTATGTAACTTAGAGTAATAATTAATTCAGTTTTCAGAGTTGCCAAGTAAAGAAATAAGAGCAATCTGAGCCTCAAAGTGAAGCTGATCATCTTGGTAAGACTGATGGAATGAAAGTAAGAGAGTTCATTCCCATATGAACCAATGAACTGGGTTTATATCCATGGCTACATACCCATAATCTATATGAAAATATACACACCATTGGTCACAAGGTCACAGGCTGAAAATGTGGAAGGAGGAATACAAATCTACTTCCATTTCAAGAGAAACTTGGAATTTATGCCTTCTTGATTTTCATTGGTAATATAATTTTCACAATTGAAGAAAAAATATGTCCTCTGTGAATATTGAGTCTACTTAGTTCCTAATTCCTAAAACTGTACAGCATGTCTTCCATAAACTAAAAGGTGTTCTAAAGACTTAGTGTGGTTTTTTGTTTTGTTTTTTTGTTCCTACTGATCTAAACTGAGCCAGCTAGGTGGTACAGTGGATACAGTGCTAAGGAAGATTCATTGTCTTGAGTTTGAATCTGGTCTCAGACACTTCTTAACTGTGGTCCTGGACAGTTATTTAACTCTGTTTACCTCCATTTCCTCATCTGTAAAATGAGCTGGGGAATGAAATAGCAAACAACTTTAGTGTTTTTTTCAAGAAAATCCCAATTGAGATCACACAGACTACATGACTGAAACAACTAAACAAGAAGAGATTTTTTTTGGGGGGGATATCTTGTATATCTGGACTTTGTAATGCCTCTCTCCATATATTCAGTCATATATATACATATATATATATATGTATATATATATATGCCCTTATAATATGTTATAATAATGTTTTATATGTGAGTAGATTATATATCTGTACATTTATTATGGACATTTATCATGGATATATTCAAGATGAGGAAAGAAAAGTCAATAGAATCTCTCATGGAAAGAAGTCAGAAGACCTGATTTCAAATCCTAGCACTATGATATTAGCAATCTTAGAGAAATAATTTTTATAACTAAACTTATCCAATTGCCTTTAAAACTCCTTCCTCCCTCCCTCCTTCCTCCCTTTCTTTTTTCAAAGATTACATTTTGCTAAGTGGTAATGTTCAGTTATAACTGATGAATAAGTAGCATTTCTGTAATATCTCTTTGTCTAAACTCAAATTCAAGATGTGTTAAAGCATAACACAATAATCCCTTTTGGGACATGACAGAATTAGGAAGGAAAAGGAATATGGGAAGTAAAGAGAAGAGATTCTAGAATAATGGACTCAAATTGTAGAGTTCTACTATCTTGTTGGAAAATCCTGGCAAGTCACTAGACATTAAAATAGAAATGTTTTCAATTTGAGCAAAAGCATTAGGGTCTGTGAAAGGTAATGTGTTGGATGATTTATTCAAGGTCACATAGCAGAACTGATATTTGAATCCAAGCCTCTTGACTCTCTATCCAATGCTTTTCTTATTATAATATAGATCACCTTATTTTACAAATGTGGAAAATGAGGCCCCAAGACATGAAATGATGTATCCACAGTCACACAGTTAACTAGCAACAGAGTCAGAATGAGAGCTGTCTTATTCTGAGAAAGACTTTCTCTGGCTGCTAAAGGCTGAATTGGGACCAATGGGCAAAAAAGATGAACTGATATAGTCAGCCTAGAAGAGAGGGTGGTTTGATCTGGGGCCTCTTAGGAGTAATTGTGAAGTGGGTTTTCTGTCAAAAGGAACCTGAATAACTTTGACCTTGGGAGTGGTAACTGTGCCTCAGGTTGGCAAAGTTGCTAAAGTAGGTGCAATGTGGGGAAGGGGCAGTGATCCTGGGAAAGGACATACATTCCCATCTCCTAGAAGATGGTGCTCTGGGACAAAGTTCCCTTAGTTCTGGGGTAATTGCTAGCATGGACTTGTTATAGTAACAGCCTTGAAATAAATTATCTAACCCAACCACTTTATTTTTCAAATGAGGATACTGAGGCTTAGAAAATATTTATTAAATATCTACTATGGACCAGACACTGTGCTAAGACACAGTGATTGATGAATGTGAATTCTTTGAGGGCAGGGACAATCACAGTTGAATTTGTATCCCTAAGTGCCTAGCACTAGGGTTGGTGCATCTTGGATATATAAACATTCATTCTTTTTTTCTTTTCAATCTACTAGGAGATTATTGTGTAGCCACCTAAGAGTTTTCTGACTAAAAATGTCAAAGGGCAAAGGAAAATGGGTTTAACTCCCCCCACCATTCCTTTTGCAACTTGTGGCACCTATTAATGATACCTAACAATTAGAAATGAACAATTGTTAAACTTAGATGGATCCTCATTCTTTTCAGAACAGGGAAATTCCACATGACCGGGCTTCTCAGGAATAGCATAATGTATATTGCCTGGCTTTGACTTGCTCAGCAGTTGAGACAATGAAGAGGAGTGAGGGTTGGTTCTTCCGGGGTTTTTCTCTTTTTTTCCCCAGCAAGCCCCTCTACCCATCTTCTGAGACTGCTGGGCTCTCTACTGGTGGCAAACAATCCCATTGTTCCAGAGCTGGTAACACCAAGCAGGCGGTCCCCCCTCTCAGAGAGAGACAGAGTGGTGTTCTCACCCTGTTCCTCACCCTGAGGGCTTTCTGGCATTGTCAGACATGGAGGCACAGCAAGTAATAAATTTCCTTCACTGCAGGGCCAAGGGATAATACGTGAATAGGTTTTTCTGGGGTTGTTTTTATTAAACTTAGTCTTGATGGAAATTAGTATTAAGCAGACTAAATTAGGAAGTGGGGCTGTTAAAGTGACCATGAAAGAAGGTGGTCTTAAATGACATTTTGAGAGATTCAAATAATTTTTTTCTTGTGATGGCAGCAAGAAATTCAGATTTTTTTTGTTGCAAAATGTAAGTTTCATCCCAACCCTGCCTCTGCTCATCCCTACCAGGCATGGCAAAGGAAATGATCATGGGGAGACCAGACAGTCTGTTGTTCGTGTTGTTACACTGTTATGGTGATTGCAGTACAAATTCTCAGGGTGGGAAAAAAAAGGTATAATGACAGATTGTGTGATTATACCCATACTTATAATTAAGCTGTTACAATACAGACAAGCTACTGCTCTCTAATGTCACCAACAGAAACCTCTTTGCTTGGAATGGAAAGTGACTCACTGGCAATTAGGAGTTTCCCTACAGGACTACATTTTCAGACCTCACCAACACTCCAGTCAAAAGTATGCTGAGGCTCATCAGAATTATCAAGGAATGCACACATACCCAAGAGCTGCCATCTGATCCCTAGGTACAGGATGTGGTCCTGGTTATGTATGGGGCTGTCATTATCCAAAATCAACAGCCTGCAATGCACACAGTGCTTGGCTCTGGTGAAGTGCCTTATTGCCAACTTAACGGGTGAGGCTATGGGGCTATGATTTCTATGATCCCCTCATTTCATCATTGACCTAAGAAAAGAGAGACAATATTTTTGGTGGCACCAAGGTGAGGTCAGGGACCAAATAATATTGCTGACCAATTGTTAAAAATTTTCCTTTTGATTATTGAAGATTACAAGGCAATGGTATGAAAACCATAGGTGAGGTAGGATTTTTCTCTATCTTGTTGATGTCACAGCCCCTTGGTATTATGGCATTACAATATAAAGGAAAGAACACAGGTTTGGAATCAGAAGGACTGGGTTTGAATACTCTGCAACTTAACTATACAAATATTTTCTCTCCTCTTTCAGGCCTCAGTTTTCTGATCTGTAAAAGATACAGGTTAAACAAGATGACCTCTATAATGGTCTCTTCAATCTCTAGATTCTTTAAACAAAAGTGCTCTATGGGGGATGATGGACAAAATGATTTTTAAAGTTCCTTCAGTATCTAGACCTCATAAAAGAAAATAGGTGCTTTACTTTTTTTTTTTTTTTGGTAACAACAAAGACCTGAAGACAAAGGAGATGTCCATCTATTGGTGAATGACTAAATATATCATGATGTATGAATGAAAATGAAAGTTCTTGTGTTATTTGATTTCAAACTCCTTGAGGGCAAGGACTGTCTTTTGTCTCTTTTTTGTATCTCCAGCATTAGCAACATGACTGTCACATAAGTAGGCATTTAAAATTTGATTGAACTGATACAAAGTGAAGTAATCAGAAGCAAGAAACTATTTATAGAATTATAATAATGTAAATAGAAAGAACAACAATAATAATAATAAAATCTAATATGATGAAATTATAATGAACAAGGATGACTCCAAAAAAGGAGAATTTTAAAAAATATTTTATTTATTTTGACTTTTTCAATTTTTCCTCCAATCTGCCTCCCCCCCACACACATTGAAGGCAGTCAGTCTTTACAATGTTTCCATGGTATACATTATTATAAGTTGAATGTGATGAGAGAGAAATCATAATCTTCTATTCTCTTACATTTTAAGGGAGAGTTCATCCCATTCACATTCAAAAGTTATAATTGCTAACACTTTATTGTTTTCCATGCTATCTTACCTCTGTTTGTATTTTCCCCCCCTTTTTTCCCCTTTATCCATATTCCCCAGGATTTTACTCCTGGATACCACCATCTTCAGTGTGTTTGCCCTCCTATGTCAACCCCCCCTCCCCTTTCTTTCCCCTTTCCTTTTTCCCCTTCTTCCCTCCCTTCCTTCTGATAGTTCCCCTTTGTCTTCCCCTCCCCATCTCCTCCTTCCCCTTTCCCCCTTTTGATACTTGAAAGGTAAGATAAGTTTCTTACATTAACTGAGTGTTTGTGGAAATTAACTTTAAGCCAAGTCTGATGAGAGGAAAATTCAGGTGGTTCTCAACTTCTCCCTTCTTCCCCCTCTATTACAGTAGGTCTTTTGTACCTCTTAATGTAATGAGATTTACACTATTCAATCTCCTCCCTTTTCTCATCACCTTAATGTCCCCCTTTTTAAGGAGGTGTTGTTTTTAAATCATTCTATCTGAGTCACAGAAAAGTCATGAGTGTCCATCACTTCTGGCTAAGTATTTTCTCTCTAATAGAATTATAGTTCTCAAGAATTATGAGAACCTTTCTCCCAAGTGGGTATATAGTTAGTTTCATCTTATTGGATGGCAGCTTCTTTTTCTTTACCCCCCCCCTTTTTAACCTTTTCATGTGTCTCTTGAACCTCCTGCTTGATGTCCAAATTTTCTATTTAGCTCTGGTTTTTTTCATCAGGAATTGTTGGAAGTCTTCTATTGCATTAAATGTCCATCTTTTCCCCTGAAAGAGAAGGCTTAGCTTTGCCAGATAGTGGATTCTTGCCTGCACTCCAAACTCCCTTGCTCTTCGGAATATCTTGTTCCAGGTCCTTCCATCCCTTAATATTGATGCAGCCAGGTCCTGTGTAATCCTTACTGTGGTTCCTTGGTATCTAAATTGTTTCTTTCTGGATGCTTGCAGGATTTTCTCTTTTATGTGATAGTTCTGGAATTTGGCCACAACATTCCTTGGTGTTTTCATATTAGGATCTCTTTCTGGAGGGGATCAATGTATTCTTTCAATAACAATTTTGCCCTCTGGTTCCATATCAGGGCAGTTTTCCATCATGAAATCCTGTAATATTAAGTACAGGCTTTTTTTCTCTTTAATGTTTTCAGGAAGACTTATAATTCTCAGGTTGTCCCTTCTCAATCAGCTCTCAGGGTCAGTGGTTTTGCTGATGAGGTATTTTACATTTTCTTATATTTTTTTGATTTTTGGTTTTAACAGGCTTTTGCTGTCTCATGAAGTCATTAGTTTCCACAGACTCCATTCTTTTTTTAAGAGAAGAATTTTCTTCATTTGCCTTTTGCAATTCCTTTTCCAATTGGTCAATTCTATTTTTGAAAGAGTTTTCCATTTGACCCATTGAGGTTTTGAGTGAATTATTTTCTTTTTGCATTTGTCCAATTGTATTTTCCAAAGATTTGCTTTCTTGTTGCAAGGTGTTAATTGATTCTCCCAAATCTTCCAATTGATTTTTAAACTCCTTCCTGATTTTTTCAAGGAAGTCTTTCTGTGCTGGAGACCAGATCATATTCTTCTCAGAGGTTCTAGGTCTCTCTGAGTTAGTTTCTTTTCCTTCTAGGAATTTTTCTATGGATCCCCCTTTCTTCTAGCTTTTCTTCATTCTAAGACTTTTTGTTGGCAAGGTACTGGTTCACAGAGGTTTGGTGTTGAGATCCCTGGAGGCTTTACTCACTGGGTTTAGTAACTCCAAGTGGGCTGGCCAGAAGGCTGTGTTGGTTGCTTTCTCCAGAATGTCTGTGACTTTAATTTGAGGCCCTCTCTCTTAACTTGGAGTGAGGTGGATGAAGCTGTTGAGTATTTTTATCTTTGATCAATGGTGAATTTTGCTCTAGGGCAAGGTAATTGCTCTCCCTATTCACAGCTGAGGGAGGTCTTCTGCTCATAGGCCTGGGGCAGAGGTGGGCTGTAATTGTGTTTGTTCTGGGAAGAGGCTGAAATGAATCACTGGAACTCTCCCTTCAGCTAAGCTGGCAAGCTCCAGACCTTTAGTGCCACAACCAATGCCTCTCCTCCCTAGTTGGTCGATCAGGCTTGCCCTGATTTTAGGCTTTCATGCTCTAGTCTGCCCCACTGATCAGGCTAGTAGAGCTCTCAGACTCTCACCCGCCCTGTCTCCAATCAGACAGGTCACACTTTCAGGGTCTCAGGATCTCACCCACCCAGCTGATCAGGCTAGTCCAGTTCTCAGGCTCTGACCCTGTCCTGTGATCCCAGCAGTCAGCCCTCTGCACCCAGCTCACCCACGATCCTGGAGGTAGATCTTCTCCTAGTTTCTCTTTCTGGGTTTTGTGGATGGGATTTCTGTTAAGAGTTTTGTTTCATATTATTTATGAAGGGAGATCAGGAAATTAGCACTATGCCTGTCTTCTCTGCCACCATCTTGACTGGAAGTCCAAAAAAAAAAAAAGAGATTTAACAATGTACTGCCCTCGTTCATTGGAAGAGGAGGACTATGTGTGAAGCACTCTAAATTAAGACTTGGTTTTGTGCTGGCTAGTTTGGCTGTATTATTTTTTCTCTTATTTTTATTATTAGTTAATAGAGCTGACAGTGAAAGAGAGGGAAAGGGATGTATTGAGAAATTAAAGTGTTATAAAAACAAAAGATAGCAAAAATTTTTTTAAAACTGTTTTTCATGTGTTGGTGATTATTAATTTTATAATAAAGATAATTTAATAAAAAAGAAATCAGTGCTTTATGGTTATGGGAATTGCTTTGTCTCACGAATAATATAGCTCTTTTTAACCTAACCAACTATTAATTTTGTGATACTTTTATTTCTGTCCATATTCTTCTACCTGCAGATCATATACAACTAAGGGTAAATTCTGTCTCACTCATCTTTGATTGGCAGGTCTTATATGCTCAGAAGCATCTGACTGTAATGGACACAGCTCTGAACAAAATCTAGATTCTGGTCCTTTGATCATTTCTTCTCTCTTTCTAATCTTCAATCTCTCTTTATCCACTGGCTACTTCACTGCTGGCTACAAATATGCCTAGCTCTCACCCAACCTTAAACAACCTTCACTTGACCCTGCCATTCCCTTAAGCTATTTTACTATCTCTCTCCTTGTGATCTTTTCCTAGAAAAAGTGATCTAAGCTCCTTACCTACATTTCTTCACATCCTAATCATTTCTCAACCCCTTTCAATCTGGCATCTGACTTGACTAGAACTGAAATTTTATTCACAGATGCTGTCAATTGGTTTTGTCTCTGTACTCATCCTTCTTAACTTCTCTCTGTTTCATCATGTGCCACCACTGACCACTCTTTTTCTTTTTTCTCCCACCTGTCTGACTGGTCAGTATTGCTGGATCATAATTATCCTTTACTCCAGGGATAGGAAACCTTTTTATCTCCTGAGTCATTTGGATATTTATAACTTCATTCAAGGGCTAAATTTGTTTAAATGTTTAGTTAATTCATCCCTAAAAACTTCTAGATTTATTGAATTTCAAGTCCATATGTGGTTGCCTTGCCAACACCAGAACAATATATAACCCAACCCTTGCATGTTTATAACCCATTGCTCCATCCTGCATCCTCTTCATTCTCTTTCTCTCTCTCTCCCCTCTCTATCTTCCTTTTTCTTTCCCTTTCTTTCCTCACTTTCTCTTTTTTCCATACCACTTTGATGATCTGATTAACTCCAAAGAATGCAATGATATTTATCACTCACATATCTACATATTGAGATATTATTTCTTTTTGGCATCACTAGGCACCTGCTGAACATCTTCACCTGAGTGCCATGTTCAAGAATTCAGCTGGGTCATTATTGCTGATCAGAAATCTTCTTACAACATTCATCTCTTCCCCCCACAGGGACTGCTTTAAACAATTTCCTCTCTCCTTAGGTTCCTACTCCATTCTCACCTTTCATCTTATAGTTGCTATATTACTCAGTTACTTTCCAGAGAAGACTGAAGCTTTCTGATGAGACCTATCTTTAGTCCCCCAAACTCATTATCACCATATCTTCCTTCTTTCCCTCCTCTTGTCACAGAGAAAGTAGTATCTCCGCTTCTAGATAGAGATAATCCCTCTATTTGGTCTCTTTATCCCCTTCCCTCCTCCCTCTTTTAGAGTCTTGCTTTAGTAATCCCTTTCTCATTCCCATGCCTCTTTATTGTGTCTGTCTCTGTTGGCCCCTTCCAATTTGCCTACCCATATACTCAACTTTCCCCACTCAATAATAATAATAATCAATAATCAATAATAAAAATAAAAACCTTTTCTTCAGCCTTCTGCCTCAATCAGTTATGATCTCAATTTTCTCTTTTTCACTGCTCAACTTCTTAAAAATGTTCCCTACTCCAATCTCCTCAATATTTCGTCTCTTCCTTTTGTTATCTAGCTTTCATCCCAATTCCTTTATATCAGAATTTTTTTCAAAGGTTATGACTTGGGGATGCTAGGGGCCCTGGAGTCAGGAGTACCTGAGTTCAAATCCTGCCTCAGACATTTAATAATTATCTAGCTGTGTGGCCTTGGGCAAGCCACTTAACCCCATTTGCCTTGCAAAATCCTTAAAAAAAAACCCCAAAGGTTATGACTTCCTAAATGGAACATTCAATAACATTTTATTGTACCTTCATTATCTATTCAGATATCTGTGGCATTTGCTATTTTTAGTCACCTGCTTCTTGGCTTCTCCTGATTCTTTACCAACATCTCTGATCACTCCTCTGTGCCCTTGAATGGCTCTCTATTCTCCTCCTGAGCCTCATATTGGTGTTTGTCTTCTTTTCTTGGCTGTTTCATTCACTCCCAATATTTCAGCTACTATTTCTACCCAGACGACTCCACTGATCTCTCTGCTAAGCTCTAGACATGCACATGGACTTTCTACAAACCACATCCAACTGGATATTTCACCAACATCTCAAACTTGACATTTCTAAAACTGACCAAGGGACAGCTAGATGGTACAATGAAAAGAATGCCAGGTCTGGAGTCAGGAATACTCTTCTTCCTGAGTTCAAATCTGGCCTTAGACATTTACTAGCTATGTGACCCTGGTCAAGTTATTTAACCCCATTTTCCTTGATTTTATTATCTGTAAAATGATCTGGAGAAGGAAATGGTAGACCCTCCAGTATCTTTGCCATGAAAACCTCAAATGGGGTTACAAAGAGTCAGACAAAACTGAAATGACTGAACAATAATGAAATTGACCAAAATACTATCTCTCCCCCACCAAATCCCCAAATCTTCTCTTTTTGACATTATTTTTATCAGTGGCAAAAATATTTACCTAGTCTTCCATATTCAAACTTTATCATTATAGTTGAAGTTTTTTTTTGTCCTTCACTTCTTGTATCCAATATATATATATTATCAAATTGTATTGCTGATATCTCGGAAGCATCTTGGATCCATGATCCCCCCCCACCCAGTCTCACTGCTAATACCTTTCTGCAATCCATCTATATCCCTTACTTTGTCTTTTGTAATCACATCCTAGTGCATCTTCATTCATCTACCCTCTGATACCCTTTAAGGCATCTTTCATGCTAGACTAATAATCTTTATTATGCATGAATCTGGTCATGTCATTCTTCTGGTTAAAAAAAAAAAAGAAGAGCAGCTTTAGTAGCTCCCTATTGCCCACTGCATAAAATTCAAAATCTTTTACTTTGCAGTGATAGACCTTCACAAACTTGGACTACCCTACCTTTTTAGCCTTACCTCATATAATTTCTCTCTACTACTCTATCAGTCAGCTAAACTGGAATATTTGTTAAACTTCAAATATGCACTGAACTTTCTCCCCCATATTGCCTGTGCTTATGCTGCTCCCAATCTTTTGTTTCCCTATCCCTGTTGAGTTTCTATTTGACCCTTAAAATACAGCACAGATGCCACTTCTTCATAAAGTTTTCCTTGTTCTTCCCTCCCACTAAAGCTGCTAGTTTATCTAAATTCAGTATTTACTTGAGCATGCTTCATATTACTTTGTACAGAGTAAGAACTTGATGAACTTTTTGAATTTATTGCTATCTCCTAATACAGCAGGGGCTAGGGACTGGAAGTTAAGCAATCTTTTAAAAATATATTTGATAATTGCATTAACTTAATTGGTTTCCTTTGCAATCATATATTTCATTTTATGCATTTAAAAGATTCTGAGAAGCCAATAGTCTTCATTGGACTGCCAAAGGGCCCTAGGACACAACACACACACACACACACACACACACACACACATTTAAGAACTCTTATCTTTGAGAGATTTCAAAAAGGAGTTGGAAGTGGTCACCAGGAATAATTCACATTCGAATAACTCTCAGGTGGCAACTATTGTAAAATCTTCCTGGAACCTCTGCTGCATCACTGTATTTCAGTTTAGCTTTCTTTGAATTCATGCTCAGATTTCCCTTCTAACTTGGTATAGTTTCAATACAAGACCAAAGAACCTATAGAAGGAACAGTTACCAACAAAGATATAAAACTAACTGATCAGAAAATGGAATCAGAAATCTCTCTGAGACTAATGCTTTTTAAAAATTTGCAAGATCTCTGAGATAAGAACAGAAAGAAAGGAAAAATTTTCTGTTTCTATTATTTTCAGAATCTGTCTTGTGTAAAATAAGGTCAATGCTGATATCTATTGGGGAGTAGTTGATTTCCCTTCTTTGGGGCTTTGTAGTCATTACAAAGCTGAAAAATTATCACAGGAATTTATGGAAAGAAAAAAAGACAATTTAAAGTTAAAAATAATTTTCTTCTATTTCTTTCAATAGAAGATGTTATTTTTACAGGGAGATAGGAGGTCATCACTCCCAATTTTTACTTTAGTTTTTTGGATTCAGATTTTGGAGTCAGGTCAATGTAGTCCTCTTAGGAAGTTGTTTGAGGGATTTAGCAATAGGGTAAAGGCTCAATTCAGTTGTCTTAATCAACAACAAAACAGGCAGCATGGTGGAGTAGATGAAGAAGTAATCTTGGAGCCTACATAGACCTTTGTACAAGTCTCACTTAACATATATTGACTTTTTGCCTTTGGAGAAGTCCCTTAATTTGTCCTTATTTTAGGCAATTCTCTAAGAGTATGAGTTATATTGAAGGTGTTTGAATAATGAATAATCAGTGAAGATTTTGATTTGGTAATTATGATTTTTGAAACAACAGATCTTTTTTTAAAAATTTTATTTATTTAAAGCAACGGGGTTAAAGTGCCTTGCTCAAGGTCACACAGCTAGGCAATTATTAAGTGTCTGAGGTCAAATTTGAACTCAGGTCCTTCTGACTCCAGTGCCAGTGCTCTATCCACATTTAGCCACCTAGCTGCCCCAAATAACAGATCTTTGTTATTGGTCCCATGTCAGGTAGGAATAAACAGAAATCTGAATTAAACCCAAATTTTCTGATTCCAAAGCTGTATTCTTTTCACTATACCATACACATTCTAGAATTATTTGTGTCTCCTTGACCAGATTGCAGATTCTAAGTTTTATTTATCTTTGTACCTCCCAGCACCCAGCAGAGTATCTTGCCCATAGTAGGTTCTCAGTAAATGTCTGATCAAAGGAAGACAGCTCTGATCTACTCATGTGTGAGATAATAGTTTCCATTCTTCCCTGCCTCCCTCAGTTAAGTCACTCAACCTTTCTGTGTACTGTTTCCTTGTCTGAAGCTCAAGGTAATTCACATCTACCTCCAAGAGGTGCTGGGAAGACTAATTAGTTAATAATGTTTGTGAAGTGCTTTGAAGATGAGAGGCCCGACACAAGTGCTAAGAATTAATATTATCCAGATCACATCTAAATCCTTCTCGGGTGCCACCACTCAAGGGACCTAACTGGAATTCCTCCCACTCACACAAAGCACATGTCTAATTCAAGTATTTGTGATTTCAGGAGGGAAGAATCTGGCTGCTTTGCTGATGCCTGGGTTTGAAATAACAACAGTTGGTCTTGTGGAGGCTGTTTATGTATTTAGAAGGTACAAAATTTCTGTCCATATTTTCTGCCTCTTGTATTTGCTCCCTTATGCATATGTGAATAGTGAGGGTGGAGGTGTGTATGTAGGGGGTAGTTGATAAAACAAAGCAGGAAATGCCCCAAGGTTCTCCTTGTCTTTTTCTCAAGATTACCAACCTTTCAGATAGAAATCCCCTTCAAACAGAAAGAAGTCCCAACTTGGAAATTCACTAAGATACCCTTTCACTTGCCCCAGGTTCCATGAAAATGAGAAGTGAGAAAAATATATTCAGTGAGCCTCATCATTTTTATCTCTTACTGGCTCCTGCTGCTCTAGAGACATTTTGGTTTAAACACACACACAAATATCCAGGTATGACAGGATCCCCATCATAGCTTAGAATATGTAACTTAGCCAAGTACCTATCTCTCCTGAAATACCAAATTACAGACACTCTCATTTCTTGTCTGATATAAAAAGCCCAGGGAATATATAAGCTGAGAGGCTTTACTGTGTAACCTAAGACTTAACCTCTTTGTTCTTTAATTGCTAAAACTTAGAATCAGAGATTTTTTAGAGCTGGAAAAGCCTTAGATGTCAATAACCTTTTACATTGGTACAGTTCTTCATAGTTTATAAAGCATTTTTGTATACTTTTTTCTTATTTGATTCTCTTAGTAACCCAATGAGGTAGGTAATGCAGGGATTGCTCTCATTTTTAAGAAAGAGGCTCAGGCTATTTGCTCAAGATGAAGCATCAGAGTGGGACCTTGACCCCAAATTTTTCTAAAGCTTTTTCCACCATAAGAGGCTGCCTTTGAAAATAATGATAATAACTCACATTTGTATAGCACTTCTATCAGAATGAACAGAACAGGTATTATTGTCTTCATTTTCAAGACAAAGAAACTAATGCACACAGAAATTAAATGATTTCACATTCACATGTTAAGATTATTGATTATTCAACCTAATTTCCTCATCTCACAGAGGAGACTAAGACTCAGAGAGGTTAAGTAATTTGGTGAAGGTCACATAGTCAGTTAGTGGCTGAACCAGAATCAGAATCTAGTTTTCCTGACAATATTTTGAAATATAGACAGTCCCTTAAAGGAAAAATGTAATGAGGGTGCTAATATGAATTCCAGTATTACTGCTTTATTAAAGTCCTTTACTTACCTTATTCATTCTTGAGAGTCTCACTGCAGCACGTGAGATGCAGGTACTATACCTACTAAATTTAATTTGATAAACATCTAAAGAACTTGTCATGAGCAAGGCACTGTACTGAGTGTCAGGGGATTAAAAAAACAATGCAAAAAATTGACTGAGTCCTTGCCCTCAAGGTACTTATATTCTTGAGGAGTCTGGGCATAGCCTGCAAGCAAATAAACTAAAACAAGATAATTTGAAGAGAACACTACAATAAGCAGCTCAGGAAGGTTTCCTGTAGCAGGTGGAACCTGGGCTAAATTTTTAAGAAAACCAAGGATTCTAAGACCTAGAATGAGAGACCTGTTTAATATATTCCACATGGTGCTTAATGAACCATTCTTTGCCCAGAATTAAGCATCATGTGTACTTCTGTTAATGAGGTTACTTTCCATTCAATTCAACTCTTATTAACTCTTACTGTATGTGTGGTGCTAAGGAGGCATTGAGATAGATGTCAAGGGGAGTGAATGATAAAGTGTTACATATGAAAGCTACTGGTTTCTCCTGAAGAACACACTGGTTTAGTATACATTTATAATACTGAAACTAATTTTTGACTCCTGAAACCAATATTCATTCCTTTGTATGTTAAATCTTATTCATCTACAATTCAAGAGCAAATCACTAGCTCCTAGTATTCTCTCAATACTCATTGATTTAAGAATAAAAGTAATTTTAGCAATTCCCTTTGATTCTGTTTTCCCTCAATCTCATTTATACTAGTTGACTTAATTTGCCTCCCTACCCACTGGAACTTTTAGCTATCAGACATTTGGAAAGTCACACAAGTTCTCCTAGGACCAGTTTCTTATTCTATAAAATGAGAGACAATAAAATTTAAACTTATTAAGCGTAAAGTAGACTGAGTGCTAGCTTTGAAGTCAGTAAGTCTTGGGTTCCAGTCAGGGATGTGTTGAAGCCAGTTCCAACTATCTCCTAAAAGTCAATTGTCAAATATTCAGTATGAGCATTTCTGCTTTGGAAATCTGCCAACATTGCAAATCAGGGCTTGATTTATTATTTTGCTGATTCTCTAGCCTAAAGAAAGAGATGGAGAAAATATTAATGATATAGCTAAAAATAAAAGTGTGTCATGGACACCCTTCCCCCTTTCTATCCTCCCACATTTAGAGATGGTTGTTAAGTATTTGCTAGTCCATTCCTGGTTCCAGTTCTAACTCTTAATACTAGATAATCCCAGGCAAATCATTTAACTAGTCTGTGACTCTGGTCTCTCTTTCTCTCTCTCTCTCTCTCTCTCTCTCTCTCTCTCTCTCTCTCAAAGGCACTGCAGTTAAGTGACTTGCCTAAGGTCACAAAGCTAGGTAATTATTAAGTGTCTTGGACCAGATTTGAACTCAAGTCTTCCTGACTCCAGGGCTGATGCTCTATCTACTGTACCAACAAGCTTCCTAGTCATTCTCTAAGACTATAAACTTCAGAGCAGTGCCTGGTCAGCAATGATAGAGGGAGCTTCTCCCCCCCCCAAAAAAAATTCCCTATACCCATAAAATCAGTTATAGATCTAATTAAACTACCTGAATAAGAACATGTGCTACTTTCCTCAGAGGGTTGTAATAATAATAATAATAATAATAATAATAATAATAATAATAATAATATATATATGTATATTACTTTATACATTTCAAATGCTAAATGAATGTCAGCAACTCTTATTTTTATTATTTAGAAATGCAGAAGAGTTGACACATTTGTACTTTCTCTCATTTCCTATTCAGTTACTCACCTTTTACCTCCTCTCTTCCCCCATTCCCTCCAGCCCTCAGATTCTTGGACCTCATGATATGGTTAGAATGTGAGTAATTGGACCTGAAAAATCCATGAAGCAGATAATCAACCTAGTAACTAAAAATCTCATGGACTGACCTATATTTGTGCCTTCCAGATAGACACATTTACATCTTCCTGTTTTGCTTCTCAAATTGTTTACAAGAGTATGGCCTATGAGGGACCTTGTTTTCTAAAGAATGGCTCCTCCCAAATCTAGTCACCATCTTGGAGTTAATTAACAATACCAGTCCATGGTTTTGCAGCAATATCTATTTCTTCTCCCTCACAGACAGTTTAGAGTGGACACGTGTGCCTGCAGCATAGCCAGAGGCTGGACTGGATGACTGTTTCTCCCTTTGTGTGTTGCTATGAAGAAGAGGACAGTAATCACCTCTGACCGGCCCTGTCCCTTTCTCTCACGTTCATCTTTTGTGCTTCCAGTAAGACTGCCTTTTGTCATTCTTACCACTGGAGTTTTCAAAAAGCTGGAATCCCACTTTCATTGGCCACTCAGAGAGTGTACAGTATATTTGATGTCTAGGACATCAAACAGATGTTCGTGCTCACAGTGCAGAAATAATCCTAGACAAAAGAAGATGGTGGCTGCGTAAAGAATATGGCAGGGCAGAGAGTCTGGGGATTACTATTAAAAGCCAAACAGGAACACATTTTGCAAACAAAATTCATTCATGTTGTTAGAGTTTTACCTCAGAAAGCTTTTATTTGAGGATGGGAGTAGCAGGGAGGGCTGACTCTCCTAGAAATTGATCAGCAGCTCTTTCCCATCTCTGATTTTAAACCTGGGGTCTCATTTGCTTTTAAACTCCAGTACCATTTAGCCCAAAGTTATGAACACCCATATGCATGCCCACTAGAGAGAAAGCAGATCTAATTATAGTTTTTCTAATATAGAAAGTCAGCTAAGGATCAGGTCACACAACGTCTGGAGAATTATAGCACACATGTTCAGAAGCAGTCGATGTTCTCAGGTTCAGTCTTCCCTCCCTATTATTATTTTAACAAGAATGAATGGGAGTTTAGAGGAATCAGCTGTATTTCCATTTCAGTTCCTCCCCCCACCCACTTCCCCCTTCCTGGCTTCTGGTTAAGTGGCTATTCAAGAGTTAAGGAAGGGGTGAATTAATTGGAATGGGAGGGTAGGAAGACTGCACAAATCAAAGGAGCTTGTATCACCAGAGGACTGCTTAAGGGACCCAGTCATGCTCACAATAGCATTTCAAGTTCACCTTGTGTGTGAGAAAAGAGTCTTAATGGCTCTATAGAAGGAAGGGGAAAGAAAGAAAGGGGTGGGAGAGATAAAAGAGGAGAGGAGGGTGAGGAGGAGATGGAGAAAGAGAAAGAGAATAAAAGAGAGGGAGAAGAAAGGAAGCAAGAAAAGGAAAAGGAGAGGGAGGGATGGGGGGGGAGAGAGAGAGAGAGAGAGAGAGAGAGAGAGAGAGAGAGAGAGAGAGAGAGAGAGAGAGAGAGAGTGCAAATCCAAATGTCGATTTGTAGACATAGTGAGGAGAGCCTGCTGGCTGACAGGCTGATTTATTGGATTCTTCCAGTTAATCACTGCCGGCCTGTGGCCAAACGGATCTCCAGCAAAACTGAAAGGCAGCCGAGGGAAACAGGCTTATAAGCATAAAGCCGCATAATGGTGTTCAATGAAGTGTGAGACTTTTAGTTCAGTCTCACTGAGCCGGCCGCACTGCCGGAATGTCAAAGAGGGATTGTGGGTGGAAAAATTATGGATTTAAACTGCTAGCTGTAAATGAGGTCAATATGTCTGGTTCATAAACAGTCCGAGCCTATTCCAAGAATGCAGTGAGGGGGAAAATTAGCGTGAAGCCAACACTGTAGACAAACCTCATTGAGATATAATTGCAGCTATAAATACAAGCGAAAAGCTTACCGAGTGCAATAAAATACAGACACGCTTTTTTATTCCCCCTTATTCTTCCTTCTTTGAATCTATGCATTTGTTAAGTGTTGTGCATCTATAAAGAAGCCCCCCCCCCCATCTCTCCCTCCCTCTCCTAGTGACACCCAGTGTTGCAATTAATTGAGTGTTCTTGATCTCCCATTCTATTTTATTCAGGCGAGATTGGAAAAAATCAAAAGAGCACATCTAAAGCATTTTCTTCCCTTTTGCTTTTCTATTTGAATCAGGTTGAAATGTGTGAAAAAAAACCATAGCTTATTTTTTTATGAAGGAAAAAAAATCAGAGTAAAAAGCCTTTTTAAACTAATACATCTGTTAGATCATTTGAATCTCAATTTAATGAGGTGACATCAAAGACACACGCAGGATCCTACAGTGGCTTTTCTTTTTCTTTCTTCTTTTTTTTCTCACTACCTGGTCTCTGCTCATGAAACATTGACTCTAAATTAATATGATGTTTCTTTTCTTCTTCCTCTTTTTTTTAAACACCAAAGACTTTTATTACTGAATTTTGTGTGGGAGCTCAAAGGACAGAGGACAGACAGCAACTTGCTTCATCCAGTTTAAAAGCCAATACAGTAATAAATTGAAGTCTAATAGCCATGGTCAGGCTGTCTTTCCCCCTCAACCAATTGATTTAAATGGCAGTAATTTGGCGAGCGAGGCTAGTCCTGTTTAAATTAAACCCATTAATATAATAGCACAAGTCTTGAATGAAATCCATCTGTAGCAGAGCCTCCACCGGTCAGTGGTTTAATAACTGTCCCGGGATGTCCTGGACCGCCCACATCCCTACAAACAGGAATTACAAATTACAGCTAGGATCCTGATTTGGGGGGGGGGGGGAGAGAGAGAGAGAGAGAGAGAGAGAGAGAGAGAGAGAGAGAGAGAATAATGACTTCAAGGGGAATAACCTTGGTTATTAGTAAGAGCAAAAGGTTAATTGTATTAATAACAATAAGCAATGTTACTGGGGAAAAGCGCTCAGCATCTTTCTTTTTCTCCCCATCTTCCCTCTTTCTGAACCCCTCCCCTCCCCATCCCTATCTGAACTCGCTCTCAACCATCATCACGCTGAGACACACTCAGGAAACAGAAAAATAATTTCCTCAAAGCAGGCTATATTTGATCTCAAGTTTAAGGTTATAAAGAAAAAAAAGAATCTCATTTTGTATTAACACAACCTTCAAGAAAATACCTTTACAACTTCATTTTGGGTGTTCAAACTATTTATTTGATCTCTTCTACAAATTCACTGATGAGGTGGTTTGCTAGTTGGGAGAAAAAGATTAGTAATCAGAAATTCCAGTGACCATTTTTGAAGGGAGCCCCTAGGCAAATATAGCAAATTACCTCCTTTTCATGTAATGGGAATAACATTTACTAAAGATATTTTTGTTTTGTTTTCAGTTTCCTCTGTTTCCTCCAAGACATAGCTTAGTTGTCACCCCTAAACAAGGACTTTTGTGAATCCTGTTAGTGGTTAGCATTCTCTATCTTTTGAAATTACTTCAGAATCTATGTTTCGTATTAAATTCTCTATGTACATGTTGTATTCCTCCTGAAGAATATAAGCCCTTGGAAGGGAGTGGTTATTTTTCTTTTTTTAGATTTTTGTATTCTCTGTATTTAGCATAACTCCCGGCACAGAGTAGCACAAAATAATTTATTTATTGAAAGGGCTTTGAGGTTACTTGAATTAAAGAGCTCAGAACTGTGCAAACTTTTGATCTCTGCAAATAGGAATGGTTACTATGAAACAATGAGTATGAATTTGGTGTGTGGCTGGTAGAACCAATGATGCTCTCCACCTCTAAACCAATTTGAGCACATAAATTCAAAAAAAAAATTAGCGGAAATAAGCAGGTCTAAAAGTGCATAGATTAAAAGCTAGATGAACTAGATTTTAATTCTGGTTCTGACACTCTTACTAGGCAGGTAAACTTAGTCAAATCATTTAATCTTGGTCTCAATGTCCTTATCTGTAAGAAAACAAGGGAAAACAATTCCTTCTCTTATTTCAGAGATTGTATAAGGATCAGGAGAAATGATCTATGTGAAAGGATTATGTAAAATTTAAAGTGAAATTTAAATCTAACTTATTAGTATGAATCAGCTTATAAGAATCATGGATTGTCAAGGCTGCAATGAATTTCAGAGTCTGTACTTACCCAGTTTGTACCTGAATAATAATCAAAGGATTATGGAAGGGTCCTTAGAGGCCATCTGGCATTTTCTACAAAAACCCTGAGAAGTAGTCATCCAGCCTCCACTTGAAGGACTCTAGTAATGGGGAACTCAAATTATTAGAAAGGATTTTCTCTCAATTTTTAAAAACATTTTTATATAAAATTTCTATTTCCAAATTCTATCTCTCTTTCCCCTCTCCCGTCTCCGAGTCAGTAAGAATTCAAATATGTTATACATGTGCAATCATGTAAAACATTTCCATATTAACTATTTTGTACAAGAAGACTCAAAAGAAAAAATGCAGGAAAGTGAAAACTAGTATGCTTCAAATTGTATTCAAAACAATATCAGTTTTTTTCTCTGAAGAGGGGATAATATACTTCATCCTTAGTCCTTTGGTATTACCTTATATCATTGTATTACTGATAATAGATAAGTCATTCACAATTTTTCATTGAATAATATAGATATTACTGTACATAATATTCTCCTGGTTCTGATCACTTCATAATGCATCAGTTCATGTAAGTCTTTCCAGTTTTTTTCTGAAATCATCTCACTAGTTACTTCTTAAACTATAATAATATTTCATTATGATCATATACCACATCCTGTTTAGCCATTCCCAACTGATGGACATCTGAAAGGTTATTTTTTTAAAATGGTATAGAGCTACAGTTTTCTTCAATGCAACTTCCATGTACAGCATCTGCTCCTATTATCTAGGACCATGAAAAATAAGTTCAATTCCTCTTCCATGTGACAGCCTTTTAAATACTGTAAAGGCAGGGTCAGCTATAGAGAAAAGGATATTGAATGCTTTTGTCTCAGTAGCATTACCTATTGTTTCTAATATTGTCACACTAATGGGGAGGGTAGAGTTAGTCAATCAGTAGCTGATCCTTTTGGCTTTTTGCCTCCCTTCTACAAAATGATGGAGCTGAATCTTTAACAGACTTTGTTTCTTTTCCCTGGATAGTGATCTTTTCTTCTACCATTACCCTATCCTCCAAGTCCTCTTCTTTGGAGATTTATCAGTCACATATAATTTGCAATAATTTTTTCACTTTTAGCATAGAGGCAATATAATGATCTTTTGGTCATTGTGGTTCCTTTCTCTATTATTTTATGTAGATTATATGATATAAAATGTTATTAATTCAATTGCAATAGCTCAGAGCCCCTCAGAAATGTTAGGAACATTCCTAACTTATAGACAGAGATTTGGCTCTCTGTTCTAATTTAAATTTAGTATATTTCCATACAACTCCTGGCTTCTTCAATTATGATTTTTTCTTGGTACACTGTAAATATATAGTACAATCCTGAATGACCTGATGACTGGGTTTCTTTATATATTAAACAAAATCATGGTACAGGAAACACATCTTTTCTTAATTAAGGGAAAAGAGTAAATAACAACAACCCTTATTGGACAGCTATGGGGAGGGGAAGTTGAAGAAAGAGTTGACCTTTTTGCAATTTCCCTAGGTCCCTGAAGAGGTGATTATAACTGGGAGCTTTAGTCTGGGTTAGTTGTTGTAACAATTATGCAGGGATACAAAAACTCACTTCAATGTCTTGCTTCTTTATGGTATTCTCTCTCGATCTGTCTTTCTTTTTCTTTCTCACTCTGTTTCTCTGTCTCTGTCTTTCTCTGCTGGCCTGCCTGTCTATGTGATTGTCTATCTCTCACTGTCTCAGTTTTTGTCTCTGTCTCTGTTTCTCTGTCTCTCTCTCTCTCTCTCTCTCTGTCTCTCTCTCTCTCTCTCTGTGTCTCTCTCTCTCTCTCTCTGTCTCTCTCTTTCTCTCTGTCTCTCTGTCTCTGTCTCTCTGTCTGTCTCTGTCTCTGTCTCTGTCTCTGTCTCTCTCTCTCTCTCTCACTGTTGCTGTCGCTGTCGCTCTCACTCTTGATCTCTCTTCTCTTCCTCCTCCTCTCCCTGTGTCTCTTTCTCACTCTCCATTGACATCAGCTTGTCTTGTAAAGTCCTGGTGTAGACTGAAGATACCATCTCTCCAATTACCTTTGCTGCTTAGTATATAGTTTCCACTTCTTTTTAACTTGCTCTCTTGCAGACTAAATGCATCTTTTTGAAAATTCCTGGGCATGATTCAAGTTCACTTTCTGGTCCAAAGATCATGCTAGTCTAAATTACTTTTATGGATGAGAGGGACAGCTTGTTCCTCTGAACTGTAAATCCCAAAATGCCAATCAATTCGCAAACTTCCTCTACAAAAGGGTTTGAGAAGAGTATTTCGAACCATATACTAGACTCTGAGAAAAGGGAAAAGGGACCCAAGCAGGCTAGGAGATGGGGTCATGATTATGGACAGGATGATAGTAGTAGATGGAATGAAACCCAAAGGAGTGAATGGCCCCTTTTACTGTTTCTGAAAAAGAAATTAAATTTAGAACTAAAAACTGGGCTCAAAGTGAGAGTGGGGGTGATATGTAGAATTCTTTATTGATGTTACATTCAGACCATTTTAATCACTCAATAACAATTCAACAACTAATATTAAGTACCTACTATAGATCATTGTTTTGTGTGGACCAAGTTGGAGATACAAAGAAAACTAAAAACAGTTCTTACCCTCAAGGAGCTTATGTTCCACTAGACTCCATTTGATTTACAAATTCCCTTATTTTAGAAACCTTTAATACCTTAGAGGTGTCCATTCCACCACTTTCATAGGTTGTCACAATCTCTGTAATGAGGAAGAGAAAATGTTGGAAGAAAATGGAAGAATGAGACTGCTGTAAATCTTACCCTAGACTTCAGCCTATGGAAGAAGGGAGAGGCCCTCAAGTGAGCTAGCACTTCCTCCATTCAGTTTTGAAGAGGTATAATTTCTTTTATCTGAGTTACCAGACTACATATAGAGCATAAACAACATAGACACTGTCTCTTGTCTTTAGAACCTTCATTAGAAACTGATAGCTCAAAAAGAATCCTCTCTGAAAATATGCTTAACACCTGGATGCATTACCATATTTCTTCATCCAATTATTTTGTGATCTATTTTGGTCCATCTAAGAAGAATTTCCTCTCAATATAGTTATCTAAAAAAACCCCGACCTCCTCAAGATGAATTTGTTTTGTAAATGCAATATAATAGGAGCATGGTCCTCTGCTGTTCCATTATTATATATGGCAATGGTCAACCAGCTTAGCCCTTTCCTCTGAGGTCAATAGAAGTGGGAAAAAAAAGTTAAAGGGGCAAAGAAGAATATGCTTTTTCCTAGCCTCAAAATGATTCAGAGGGAGATTGTAGCAATGAGGATTACACACTGATTTCATCATCATGCAAGGAAGAGGGAGATGAAATTTAGTTGTCCTGTCCTGGCTAGGGGAATGGGCTGTAGACCTTCAGTAGAAATGGAAAGTCCAGAAATTATCACAGCTGCTGAAGGGACATTTTTATGGGCAGGGTAGAATTGTGGGTTTGATTAACAAAAAAGCCAGAGATGAATTGACTAGCCTCTGGACATGATAATCGAAGGTGCCTCATCTTGCAAGAGCAATATCACTTTCCTGATGAAGCAGATGCAGTAATGGCAGCGATAGTATCAGGGAGTGGATAGTAATGACAGAAACAGTAGAGTTGTTCATGAATCAAACTGAGGAGTCCTTGGATCAAGTAGTAGAGTTTCTGACCCAAGTCAGTAGCTGCAGGAATCTGATTGATAAGAAACAAAATTATATAGGTGATACAGAAGTCCTTTGACAAAGTTTAAGAGTTTAGCTCCTAGACCAAAAAGAAACCCAGGAACCAGGATTGAGAGCAATAAAGTAGAGAACCAGAACTGAGAGCAATAAAGAATGTGAAGAAACATACCCCAAACATGCCCTTTATTGGTATATTAAATCACATGGACTGTATAGATTCAAAAGGGAGTAAGGATGGGAGTCAACTCTCTAGTTATCCTGCTTGGGAAAACTTCAGTTGAGACTCCAGGTTGGTGCTTTGAGTGTGAAGTAACTATATAGATTCTTGGATAAACTGAGACTCATAGAAAGGTGCGTTGTTTGACTCTAGCGTTTTTCATGAGAGGGTCTTGACCTCAGTGTGGCACCAGAATTCTGCAGAACCATATAGGTTCCTTGGGAAGATTAGAATGACTAGGAGGAAAGTTTCTTTTTAAAAATGTTTGTTTTAATAATGTCTTGATTTTTGCATTATGGTCACAGAGAAGTCCATTTCATTTGCACAATTTCCATTCCTGGTTCTAATGGATCATGATGGATCTTCTGGCTTTAGTTCCAAGCATGTTGTAGCTCAGTATTGCTAAGGTTTGGAGATTTGATATGATTTAGCAAGTTCTGATTGGTCATTGGTTTTCTCTCCTTACCCCAAAGTGAGGGGAAGGTCATGGAGTGCCTCATTAGGTAAAAGAGATAACAATTTAGCTCAGCCTCTTTCTCTTCATCTCCTATGTATCAGGCAGTGGTCTTAGGCAGTGAAGTTATAACTCTTCAAACTGAGTGGAGGAAGTGCTAGCTCACTTGAGGGCCACTTCCTTCTTCCATAGGCTAAAGTCTAGGGTAAGATTTAGAGCAGTCTCATTCTTCCATTTTCTTCCAACTTTTTCCCTTCTTCATTCATGTGACAAAGGTCTAGACTCACTGTGAATGTGGTTAGGGAGAGAGGTATAATAATTAAGGAATTCCTTTCCCCCTTCCACTCTGCCCCAATAAATCTAATTAGAAATTTGTCTGAAAAGTATGATATAGTCTGACTCAGTATCAACCTAGCTCTTGTCTGAGAGGAAGGAAATGTGTTTCATTTTTCTTCTTTAGGAGTTTCATTAGTTTTTTTTTTAATAATCCAGAGTTCAGTTTCCTTTTGGTGATCCTTTCATTTACATTATAGACAATGTGCATATACTACTCTTGGTTCTGCTTATATCTCTTTACATCAGTTCGTTAACTTTCCTTTTATTTATATAAATTTCACTTGTCATTTCTTATTGCACAGTGATATTCCATTTTATTCATATATCTTAATTTTTTCAAGTGTTGGTATGGGCACTCATCTGGTTTCTAGTTCTTTCCTACCACAGAGTGGTGCTACTATGGATATTTTCACATAGATTGGATCTTTATTTCTGTATTTAACTTCCTTCAAGCATTGAGGAAGTTTTATTTGTCATCTCTGGTCTTAGGAATGAATCTTTTCTACACTCTTTGTTTTGAGTAATAACTTTATGTTCTATGCCTTATTTATTACTCATAAGAGAAATGAGAGATATCAAATAAGAATTACCAATAAATAAAATTCATATATTTTCAGAGCTTCTGGGTGGGAACATGATCTAAATGAACAATTCTTGAAAAATATTTAATATTGAATGTGGTCTATATATGCTCAGAACTGCTTTTTTGAGGCAGTATATAGACAATAGGTTACTCTGCATCGATTTAAATTTAGACCAACCTCTGCACTCTGTCCAAATCTGGCTTCAAAGAACTTAAATGTAGTCCATAACTGGTGTAACTTTTCAGTGAACAATATATAATTTATACATATATATAAATGAATATATACACATATGTATTTCCCTATCAAAATTTTATTTTAGACATTTGTCTTCTAATAATTAATGTCAAATATTTGTTACTAATTATATTTGACTTAAAGTTAATTTATATTTCAAGCAATTCACTGTAATTGTCAGTATATTGACATAAATTATAGCCTCCTCCCGGTTCTATACATCCTTCCTATCCCCTCTTTCTCTTCAAACTTAGTAAATGGTCTTTGAGAATTTTTATGGTCAAAATTCATTATCCTATGACTACCCAAGCTTTGAATCTCTCAGAACTTAACTAGTCTCTGAATCAAAGGCATATACCCTATCACTGAAATGTTTAAAGTCATTCCAAATTGGTAAGAGCTGGTATTCTACTGTAGTAGCTTACTAAAGTTCAAAGTCAAGATTATACCATGATGTAGCAATAGAAGCAATCATTAGTGGAAGATAATTTAAAAATAATGACAAAATATTCTATGTGCCTAACCTTACCAGCATAACAATACATACTGAAAATTCCTCTATATGACTAATAATATAAATACCCTTTAGTTGAATGGCAAAAAAATTAATTTTTTTCTTCTAGGTGAGGCACATAATGACAAAGGAAGTTTTTTTGGGCACTGTATATTGCATTAGTCTATAAAGAAGCAATGTCAGTCCCTTGAGGGACCAAATCCCAACAGAGAAAAAAGAAAGAAAAGTAACATAAAGGTTGCTGAGCAAGGTCACTTGATGGGCAAAAGCTGAAACTGGTATTTAGTCTCCAGTTTTAGTTGCTATGTTAGCTAGAAAAATAACTCTGGTGTATCTTCATTATCTTTGATACTACTATAAGCTTACATGTTACTTAAAGATGTACAGTAGAACTGGCTTTCCCAAAGGAACCCAATGAAGTAAGTAGAGAAAAATTGATTGCTAAAATTGCTACCTACCCTTTCTCATTTCAAGTATTATTAAAAAAGCAATGCAGTATAATGAAAAGAGTGCTAACCTTCAAAGACTAAGGTTCAAGATCTGCTAAAATTAGGTATTTGACTATGGACACTCATTTAAGCTTTCTATACCTCTGCTGTTTTTTCTTTTCCTTTTTTCCTGTAGTCTGGGTATAAAAATACTTGTCATACATTTCTTATAGGATTATGAGGAAAGTACTCTGTAGATTTTCAAGTGTGATAATAATCATAGTTAGCATTAACATAGAGCTTTAAGGTATGGAAAATTCTTTACATACATTACCTTATTTGATCTTCAAAACAACCCTGGGAGGTAGATGTTATAATCCATTCCATGTTTGAGGAAATTGAGACTCAGACTTATTCAAAGTTAAACAGCTTCATGTCTCACTTAAGCTTGAACCCAAATCTTCCTGATTCAAAGTCCAACACTCTTTCTGCAGTTTCAAATTGCCTAAGATCTGGAATAATTGGCCATTATTATTATTGTTACAAATCTCCTGAGATAACTTAGTAACTGCCCCCCCCCACATAGGAACATCATGTTCTTTAAATTCCCTAAACTTTTGAGGTTTACACATGTGTGGGGTAAAAAGTTTTTCAATTTTGCCAAATGGAAAGAAAAGTGGTCTAGAGAAGGCAAGCAATTAGTTATGCCTTTTTATTTTTAACCCAGCTTGTGACTAAATTTCAATGTCAGGAAGAAATCCACCTCTCTGTATTGCCAGCTGAGGCCATACTTGCCATTCCCTCCCACACCCTCTAACCTCATTTAAGTGCATGGGAACTGAGGAGAAGGATTCCTTGCACCAAGTTATAAAGGGAACTTCTACTTACCCTGGTGTACCTCATCTGAACCTTGTTTTTGAACTGGTTTTTCAGTTCAGTGCAGTTCGGCAAATATCCACTTAGTTCCTATTAGACAGGAAGCCCAATGCTTGGTCCTACAGAATACACATAATGAATAAGATCCAAAAAGCTTATTCATCCCTTCTTTCACCAGGAATTTATTAGATACTATATATCAGAAACTAGGTGCTGGGGATTTGAAGACTAAAAATAAATAGTTCCTTTCCTCAAGAACCTTATATTTTATAGTGAGGGAAGGAAAATGGAAAGAAAGGAGAAAGAAATGTGAAGAAATATTCAAAGTAAACAAAAAGTAATTTAGGGTACCGGACAATTAGAAGCAGTTGAGAGTGTGGAAGGATGACATCAAGTTCTATGTAGGAAGTGGCACTTGAGCTGAGTCTTGAAGGTAATTGGGGTTACAAGAGGTATATTTGAGAAGAAAGGGCATTCCATTCATGAGAGATGGCTAAGACAAAGGCACAGAGACAGGAGATGGAATTCCTGGTACAGTAAATAATAAATAGGACAATTTACTGAAACCTGTAGTTCATGAATGCGAGTATTATTCATAAAGACTAGAAAAAAGAGTTGGAGCCAGATTGTGGGGTGCTATGAATGAAAAATAGAGTAATTTTCATTTTCTCTTAGACATCAAATTCTTGAGGGAGCTTCTTGAGCAGGAGAGGTGATTGTCAGAGCTATATTTTAGTAATATTACTTTGGTTACAATATGGAGGATGGGTTAGAGAATGGGGATTTTGATCTGAACTAGGGCAACTTAGCTGCCATTATCAAGGTGAGATCCTACAAAGACCTAAACTAGGGCAGTGACTGACTCTGTGAGTGGAAAGGAGGGGATAGATGTGAGAGATCTTATAGAATTGCAAAACCTTGCAAAATTGTTAACACTTGGAAAGCAACTACTTGAGAGAAATATATGCATGATTATAATAGGCAGCAGAATATGGTTAACACTACAACTGTGATGCAAGTGAACAACTTTTGAGGGTCACATCCTGAGAGAATCAGGGAAGGAATCATAGGAGCATGAACATTATCTATGCAAAGACACTAGAAGTCAACTCCCCATCCCACATCTTAAAGCATGAGGAAGACTGTACCCAAAGGGGCTAAGTAATATGTGAAGGTCACATAGCTACTAAATAATAAAGGCAGAATTTGAATCCATATTCTTTAACTCAAAAGTTAATTCTATTTCCATTCTATCATGCTGCCTTTATGCAGAAAGTGGCAGTTGAGTGAAAAAACTTGAAGATTTGGTAGTGTCTCAGGAAGAAATAGGGCAGATGGAATTTCAAATGAGGGAAATAGTATCATTTGTTGAATTTACTAAATTCCTTAGAGACTGCAAAATTTAGGATAATATTGAAGGGTTTTTCAAAAGGAGAATGAAATAATCATATTATTTTATGAAGTTTGTTTGTGCAATCATGGAAAATAGGGAGACAAAAGGCAAGAAGCCAATGAGGAAGTTATTGTGATATTATAACAAGGGGTTTAAGTCCTGAGCTAGGGTGTATGTAGTGAAAATGGAAGTAAGTCCTGAGTGGGGTATTTGTAGTGGAAATGGAAGTAGTGTTGGGACAGTATATATAAAAGATTGAAGAAGCGATACTATCTTTAGGATTTAACAATAATTAGATATAGTAAGTGAGGGAGATGCAAAGACTGAAGATGACTCTATTTCAAACTTGCTTAACTAGTAAAAATGGTTATGCCTCAAGGACAAATGAAGAAATTAAAAATATACAGATCATCACCAATAACCATGATAGGGTGGTTATTGATCTAGAACTAGACATACTAAAGAATGAATTCAAGTGAGCCTTAGGAAGCGAACAGTAAGACTAGTGGAGTGATGAAATTCCAGTTGACCCATTTAAAATCCTAAAAGATGATGTTAAAGTGCTGTACTTAATATGACAACAGATTTGGAAAACTCAGCAATGAATACTGGACTGGAGATGATCAATTTAATTGTAAATAAGGACAATGCCAAAGAATTTTCAAATTACTGAACAATTATGCTCATTTCATATGCTTAAGGTTATATTTAAGATTTTGCAAGCTAGGGTTCACCAATATGTGAAATGATAATCTCCAGAAGGTGAGGCTGGTTTTCAAATAGACAGATGAACCAAAGTCCAAGTTGACAACATTCATTGGATTATGGAAAAAGCAAGAGTGTTCCAGAAAAACATTTTCTTCTGCTTCATTGACTACACTAAAGCCACGACAAAATGTGGCAAGTCCTCAAAAAAGATAGGAGTATGAGATCATCTTACTTGTCTTCTGAGGTATCTGTATGCAGGCCAAGAAGCAATAGTTAGAATTGAACATGAAACAATTGATTGGTTTTATGTTGTGAAAGGAAGACAAAACTGTATATTGTCGCCTTATTTACTTAACCTATACAGAGCACATTATGTGAAATCCAGGCTGAATGAATCAAAAGTAGGAATTAAGATTTCTGGAAGAAATTCAGTTATGCAGATGATACTACTCTGATGGCAGAAAGGGAAGAGGAATTAAGAAGCTTCTTAATGAAGATGAAAAAGGAGAGTTAAAAAAAATTGGTTGAAGCTTAATATAAAAAAACTAGGATATTAGCAACTGGTCCCATCATTTCCTGGCAGATATGGGGAGAAGAAATGAAACTGGTGACAGATTTTATTTTCTTGAGTTCAAAGTTCACTACAGAAGGCAGCTGAAGACATGCGATTTTTTAATTGCTCCTTGGAAAGAAAGCTATGACAAATCTGGAGCCTACTAAAAGACAGCACCTTGCTGACAAATTTTTGTATCGTCAAAGCTATGGTTTTTCCAGTAGCAATGTATGACTGTGAGGGTTGGATTATAAGGAAAGCTGAGCACCACAGAACTAATGCTCTCAAATTGTGATCCTTGGGAAGACTTCTGATCAGTCAAGGAGATAAAATCAGTCAATATTTAAATAAATTAATTCAGATTATCCATTGGATAGAAAAATACTGACATTGAAGTTTAAATACTTTGAACACATAATGAAAAGATAGAACTCATTGGGAAAAAACCCATGATGTTGGAAAAATTTGAAGGCAAAAGGAGAAGGGGGTGTCTGTCAGAAGATGACATAGAGAGCTAGTGTCATGGAAGAAAAACTTGAGCATACTTCAGGAGATAGTGGAGGACAGAAGATCCTCGTGTGCTAATGGTCCGTGGGATCACAAAGAGTCTCACATGACTGAATGACTAAACAAAAAAAAGGAAAAAAAAGAGTACAAATAGAGAAATCTAAAAAAAAAACAGATTTGTGATGAATAATATAATAAATTCAGTTATGGACATGGGTCTTGATTGGAAATTCAGATGGAAATGTCTAGTTAGGCATATAGAGATTTAGGTCTGGATATGATAAGACTGGAGATAAAAGCATGAAGTCATTCATATAGAGTTGATAGTTAAAATCATAGTACAATCTATAGACCTAGGGACAAACAAAGAGAAATATAATCTCATAATGACTATGTTAGGAATGTGAATGGTTGTGTTAGAAATTCATAATTTAGGTAGGGTTTTGATTAGATGGCTTCTAAGGTCCCTTTCAATTCTAAAATTCTATTAGTTTTTTTTTTAATTAGAGAGATCACTATCTGCAAAATATCATGTTAGGTACTTAGGGAAATACAAAGGTAGTTAACACAGGGTCCTTAAGATTACAGAGTTTACGTTATCTCATTATTTTCTAATTAGATGAGAGATTAGATTTCAGAAAAGTTGTCCAGGTTGGAGATACAGATTTTAGAGTCTCCCAAGGTGAAGTAATAGAAGCAAGTAAGATCATGAGGGAGAAAACATTTAGAAAAAAGGCAAAATAAGAAGTCAAAGACAGTGTCTTGGAGCCTTGGAGAACAGATTTATTTGGAGGCTTAAAAAAGGAAGTAAACCTAGAAGAGGCAGAGAAAAAATGATCAATGTTGTATGAACACTATCAAAATAGATCAGTGCCAGGAAATAAATGGAAGAAGGAAGGAAGGAATGAAGGAATGACTGAAAAGGCATTTATTAAGTGCTTTCTATGCGCCAAACTCTAGGAACATAAACAGAAAAAAAACACTAGATAATTCTTGCACTCAAGGAGCATGTTCTCTAATTCAAGGAAAAAGAACTTAAAATAAAATTTAGTTGTAAAAATAGATGGAAAGTAGGGGCAGCTAAGTGGCCCAGTGGATAGAGTACTGGCCCTGGAGTCAGGAGGACCTGAGTTCAACTACAACCTCAGACACTTTTAATATTTACTTAGCCATGTGACCTTGGGCAAGTCACTTAACCACCATTGCCTTGCAAAAGAAACAAACAAAAAAAAAACCAGAAAAAAAAGATAGATGGAAAGACCTGCAAATACTAGGAGCATTTCTGCAAGGTTGATTGCAAGACCTAGGAGTCCTTAAGTTTACCTTAGTTGGTTAAATGGCAGGGCTTAAAGTCTGGAGTCAAAGATAGGGCTAGATAAATAAATGGTAAGGCCAATTAGTTATCCATCTCAATGGAAAGAATAAGGGTTAGTAACTCCCATCCTATCCAAATCATTTGAGTGATCAAGCATCACTGTTTGTTTCTAGGTGGCCTGGACCAGGACAGCAGATTAAGGGAGAAGACAGGAAGGAAAAGTACCCCAGGAGCAGTCAGAAGTAAAATGAGAAAGAGGGGTTGGCTAAAACCATAGAATCTTGTTGAGAGCAAGAAAAATTTGGGTTCTTGTTAAGTCAAACTAAGTCAAGTCAACAAGTATTTTAAAAAGTACTTGTGCTAAAATTTGAGAATACTAAGAAAGGAAAAGATAAAACAAAGTACTTAGTTTTAACTCTGAGAGTACTTATAATTTTTTTAGCATTCATTTTTTTAAACTGAGCTCTGAATTCTCCCCCTCCCTCTAGTCTCTCTTCTACCAATTGAATGATGATTAACAATTAATTATATCAATTATGCTTGTGAATCATTCAAAACATATTTCTATACTTATTTGTTGCAACAAAAGCAAGAAAGATATGGATAATGAAAACATCAAAGTTTATTCTCTCTCTGGAAGTGGATATCACTTTTCATCAAGTCCTTTGGAATAGTCTTGGATTGTAATGATGATAAGAATAGCTAACTCTTTCACAGTTGATCATCTTTATAATATTGCCACCACTATGTAAAATATTCTCTTGGTTCTGTTCATTTCACTTTGAATTATTCATATAAATCTTCCCAGGTTTTTTTTTTATGAACCCATTCTGCTCTTCATTTCTTATAGCACAATAGTATATTATGATAATCATATAGTACAATTTGTTTAGCCATTCTCCAGTTAATGTGTATACCCTTAATTTCCAATTTGTGCCCACCAAAGAAATAATTTTTATTAAAAATTTTTGCACAAATAGATCCTTTTTCCTTTTCTTTGATCTCTTTGAGATAAAGATATAGAAGAGGCATTGCCAAAGAGTAAATAAACACAATTTTATAGCCCTTTGGGCATAGTTCCAAACTCTTCCCTATGATGGTTGGATGATTCTGAACTTCATCAGCAGTGCATTATTGTACCTATTTTTCCACATCCATTCCAGAATTTGTCATTTTCCTTTTCTGTCATGTTAGTCAGTCTGATAGGTTTAGGTGGTCCCTCAGAGTTACTTTAATTTGAATTTCTCTAATCAATTGTGATTTAGAGAGTCTTTTCATTTGATTACAGATAGCGTTGAGTTCTTTAACTTGAGTTCTTAACTGTATGTTAATATTCTTTGACTATTTTTCAAATGGGAAATGGCTTTTATTTTTAGAAATATATATTAGATACCCTATATATTTAATATGTACATTCTTCAACACCAATAAAAAGAGTTGACTGGAGCTATAAAGAATAATGAGTGACTATTTCATTTTTAGGCTTATATCATGACCTCATAGCATGTCTAATTCCAGTATTTGTAAAGTGTGTGTGTGTGTGTGTGTGTGTGTGTGTGTGTGTGTGTGTGTGTGTGTTTGCATGAGAGTGCATTCAATTCAGCTGAGTAATTTATGGTCTTTATTGTTGATACTCCATTGAGTATTCCATTCCTGGAAAAAAATCTCCAATTTTTGTCAACTTCATAATGTGACATGTTAAGTGATTCCCTTAATATGGTACTCAGACTCAGACTTATTTATGCTCCTCCCCAATAGCTAATTCTGAGATCGAATCTTCCCTAATAAATACCAGTCAAAATAAGTCAGTATGCAGGTGTTATATTCCAGACAGGATTCCAAATGAGATAGCTAAACATAGTTTTTTTTTTTTAAATAAAATCTCTTGGGGAGGAGAAGATTGAGGAGGGAGCAAGGAAAAACAATGTTTCTTCTTGCTTTTTTGCTATAATAAACATTCAAATAGTCAGTGGGGGGTCCCAAGTAAGAGTTGCCTAACCAAGGTTTAGTGGAGAAAGAAATATAAGTGGGAGAAAAAAAAACACATACCACACCCAGGAAATGTTGGTCTAAGGCCACGGAGTCAATTTGTTGACTTTTCTCTCCCTTGGTGGCTCTGAGGTAGTTGTTAGTATTGGTTATTCTCATAGAGACTTTTCTCTCCTAGACCAATCTGCTGTAAAGTTAGTTCTGGCAGAAGGCCTATTGGGATCTAGAATGGAAAATCATATAAACCTTCATCTTGAACCAAACAAACACTGAGGACCATGATTTGTATTCTCTCCTGTTGGGAACCAGGATCATGCCAATAAAGACAGAAGAAATAGCTGAATGATTCACTTTTGATCCATTCCCTAAGTATTTATTTCTATTGTGGTCTGCTTTTCCCTCCTCTTTTTACTTATAAAGGATGCCAAACCAAAAACCTAGGAATGAAGGACACACAGCACACCCATACATTTATTCATTCATTCATTCATTTATTAATTTATTTATCTATCTATACATTCATTCATTCATTCATTCATTTATTTATTTTTAGGTTTTTGCAAGGCAATGGGGTTAACTGGCTTGCCCAAGGCCACACAGCTAGGTAATTATTAAGTGTCTGAGGTCAGATTTGAACTCAGGTACTCCTGACTCGAGGGCTGGTGCTCTATTCACTGCACCACCTAGCCGCCCCACACCTATGCATTTATACAGATGCACTGCTTTTTCCTCCGTTACCATAGATCAATTTACTATCTGAAACAAATCAGTTCATTAATGAGTATTTATTAAGCACCTGCTGTCTGCTAGGTCTAAATGCCAGTGAGATGTTGGGCATATGTATAAAAAGAATAAAACAATCCCACTCCCATGGAATTTATATTCTGTAATAGATGGATAGATTGTCATATAAGTTGGAACAGTATAATTGTTCCAACTTTCCCACAGGTCTTAACTGAAGCTCATTTTATACCATTATCATCAAGGACATCAATATTTATAGATATCTGCTTAGGAAAAACCCCTACAAATATCAATGTGTGATCTTGAGAATGTATATATGAGCACTAATAGTGATGCAATGTACTGCTTTATTTGTTATTATGTAGAAATCTTCAAATTTAATTTGGTAAGATCTAGGTTGGAAGAATATGTCACATGTTAGCTTTCTTCACATGGACATAGCTTCCTAATTTTTTGTTGTACTTATAGTTAAAAGTTTTCTTTTTTAAAAGTAAAATTCATTCTGCATTTTGATGTTACTTTCATTTCCCAGTAATTCTTCTTTCCTCCAATAGAACCCTCTCTTGAAATGAGGAAGACCAGTTAAGCAAAACAATAATATTGACTATGTATGATATAAATCTTCTTGTTTTTGAGTTGTTTTCAATCATGTGGGTTCTTCATAACCCCACTTGGAATTTTCTTGGCAAAGATACTGGAGTGCTTTGCTATTTCCTTTTTCAATTTTTTTTAACAGATGAGGAAACTGAGGTAAATAGGGTTAGTGATTTGTTCAGGATCACATAGTTGGTAAGTAAAATGTCCAAATTTTAACTTGGGAAGAGGAATCTGCCTGACTCCAGATCTGGAACGCTATCCACTGAACCTACCAAATGCCTAAATATACATCTTGGGGGTCATATACATCTATGGGTCCTACGTGACAGGATGATAGACTTGATATTAGAAAGATGGTTCAGATCCTCCCTTAGATACATACATGCTTTGTGACTGGACAAGTCATTTAACCTCTCAGACTTACTTTCGTCTGAAAAAATGGGAACAATAATAACATCAACTATGGTTCTTGTGATGATTAACCAAGATAATACATATAAAATTCTTTGAAATCATTTGAGCACCAAATAAATATTAACTATTATCATTGGTATATTTCATCATCTGAATTGTTCAGAGTTTTGATGTTTTGATTTTTCTGGGGTTGTTGTGTTTTGGTTTTGTTTATTTCATATAAGTCTTTGTAAGTTTCTCTGAATTTCTGATAATCATACTAAAAATCAAACAGAAATACAGACAAATCTGCTTTACTATATAATCTGGTTGCTAGACTCTGTTTTCATAGTAGGGGCAGCTGGGTGGCAGACAGATCACTGGCCCTTGAGCCAGGAGCACCCAGGTTCAAATCCGGCCTCAGACACCCAACAATCACCCAGCTGATTAGGCATATTTATCATTTTTTACTTCTATAGCCATACAGTCAATATAAACTTATGAATGCTTCTTTATTTTCTCCTTTAAAAACAGGAAAAGATTAGCCAAGAACCATCCTAAGTTTGAATGGAAGACCATTTTCCTTTTCTCTCCTTGCCTCCTCTTCCCCCCTCATTAACCATCCTAACCTCAGTCAGGAGACTAGCATTTTTAGCAAGAAGTAAGCATGACCTACCAGGTTGCTATTGGCAGTGCATCTCAGTAAAGGAGATGAAGTAAGCAAAAGACCTTTCTTTTGTATTGGGGTGAATCATCTTCTTTATTTTCTGTCTGGGCATAGATGTCAGATAATAGAATGGTTGATGCTAAATTTTGGGCAGTGGTTCTTAACCAGAGTTGGGACTAGATATTCTTAAGACTGTGAGGAATCTGCATTCCTTAGCCAACCTCCACCCTCAGTTAATTAAGACAGTAACCCTACTTCAACTAGGGCACCTAGTCTGTGGCTAATCTCATACTTGCCATCCTTTCTGCAGAATACTAGTTCTTGTTTCATGTCCCCAAATACTCCATGTTCTTTTTCCAGAATGCATGGTCCTCAAACCCACAGAATACAGCACTGTTCAATAAAAATGCCTCTCTCTGTATGTTGAGGGAGGAGATTTAGGGGAGAAAGTTGCTGCTAGTGTTTCTCCATTTACCGCAGACATAATATAGTCAAAGTACATAAGAAGCACAGCATAAGTTGTAACAGGAGACTCCTTCATTTAGGGGGGTACAAGGCTGGTATGGGTCTTCAATGGTGGAGCTAAGAGATTTAGATGATTGAGGGAGTGCTGATAAAGAGGATAGCTCCTTGAAAGATGAGGCATCTGGCAATAAAGTGAGGCAACCACAGGTGCAGTTGAGTCATGAACACCATGACAAAAGACCCTGGGGTTGAGAGAGGGATTGGAAGTCACTCTACATGGTATGGAATTGTAGAGTACCTTGACTCATTGTGATGGTAATGTCTGAAAGATGTGGTAGAAGAAGTAAGCAATACTGAGGAAGAAAGATACTTTTCGATGTCAGCTTCTAGAACGGAGTTCCACTGGTCTTACTCAGTTGCAGTAAATTTCTCAGTGTACTGAAGGAAAATAAGGGTGGATATAAACTAGAGTTTGCCTACAAATAAGACATAGTGCATGGCATTTCTATATGAACAGGTTGCATCAGCTTAAAGCAATATTTATTAGAATTTTCAGGGTAATACTTAATTCTCATTAATTAGAGAGACAAGCATGGGGTAGCAAAAGGAAGTTAAATTATGAATGTGCTATATAGAGGAACCCTTGTTGAATGAAAATAATAAGTCTATTACATTGCTCACCATCATGTATAATATTTATGCCATGTTAGGGTGGTATGTTTGCAGAGTAAATACACTTTTAGTTTTACATAGCTGCTTAGTTATTAATATTGTTGAAGAAATATAAGAAATTATTGCTGTCTGGTTTTCACCCCTTTCTAACACCATATTAATTTAGTAGGTAAATTTATAAGCCATTCATTGATAATGTGCTAATTTGACCTCTCTAGTTTTCACTTAAAATTATTTTTTATATACTAAAAAAAAAGAACATGCCCCTCCCCCCCAAAACCCCCACACACAACAAAATAAAAATTCAGATTTTCTTAACTCAGTGGTTTGTCCCTGGTTCAACACTCAACACTGGCTCATTTCTTCTTTCCAACGGTTGTTGATTTATGAGGAGTTTCTGGTTTAGCTTGATCAATAATACCTCCCCCTATTTAGAGAAGAAAGGAGGGGGAGTAATTGCTCAGAGGGAATCCTGGGTGAATTAACCAGGATCTGAATTGTGATGCTGCTCTCAAAAATGAGCTTTTTAATTCTTTTATGAGTACTTTAGAACAAAGACTGACAAGGAAAAAATTGTGAGGTTTGTCTTTAAGCAATTTTTTACCTCAGTTTTTAAGCTACTATTCTTTATTCTTTCTTGGTTTTTCTAACCCTCTGGGGATATTTCTTAAGTCTAATTCCCACAGGATATGCCTTTAAACTTCCATTAATTCATGTTATAATGGTGGCTGAGATTTCTTCCAACCCAATTTGTGTGATTTTGTGATTCTAAATGATGCAGTGAATAAAGTACCAGTCTGGGAATTAGGAAGACCTGAGTTCAAATGCGATTTTAGGAAAAATACTACCCTGGGCAAAACACTTAAGCTCTGTTTGACTCAATTTCCTAATCTTTAAAATAGGGATAATAATAATAATTTCCCTCTTTTCCTCTTTCTTTTCTCTCTTCCTCTCCTTTCTTTTGCCCTCCTCTGTCCTTTCCTCTCTCCACCTACATCCCAGGGTTGTTGTGAGGATCAAATGAGATAATATTTATAAAGTTCTTTGTCAACTTCAAAGTATTCTATCAGTTACTGCTATTGCTCTTATTATTGCTAGCTAATTCTTCCAAGGCATTTTGTAAAAAGAAGTTAAGGGATTACCCCTTATTAGTTGAATTTGCATTTTATATAAAAGAAAGTGAATCAATCCATCAAAACACATGTATTAAATGTGTCTCCTTTATCTAGGCTTTGCGCTCATTCCTGGATATACAAAGCAAAACTGAAGCAATTGTAAATTGTATTCTATCTGGGGAGGCAACTTGTACATATATGTACTTCGAAGGACCACAGAAGAGACCCGAGAGGTCATCTAGTCCAATTTTTTCATTTTATAGTAGAAAAAATAAAGGACCAAGGTGACTTAAGTGATTTGGCTAAGGACACATATAAAGTTGCAAAGTGAGACTTGGACTCTAGTCCTTTCTTTCTTTTTTTGCAAGGCAAATGGGGTGAAGTGGCTTGTCCAAGGCCACACAGCTAGGTAATTATTAAGTGTCTGAGGTTGGATTTGAACTCAGGTACTCCTGACTCCAGGGCCAGTGCTCTATCCGCTGCACCACCTAGCTGCCCCTCCAAGTCTCTTTCAATTGTATTATTTTACATACTGTAAAGTCCATTGAACTCAATAGTGTAATAAAGTCCATTGAAACTTAGAGAAACTTGGATCCAGAGCTGGTTTTTGAGATTTACTAGGTTCTTGACCAGGGACAAGTCCTTTAAGCTCTCTGAGTCCAATTTATTCAGTTATAAAACATGATTATCCTAAGTACCATTTTCAGAGTTGTAAGGATCAAAAGAGATAATGTATGTACATGAACACTATGTAAGGTAAAGTTTTTAATAACAAAAAAGCCTTTAGGCCCTAGTCAGTCAATAAACATTTGTTAACTGATTACTATGTTCTAGGCAGTGATTAGAGATACAAAGAAAGACAAAAAAATTCTCCTCCCCTCAAGGAGTTCAAAATCTAGTGGGGGTGGGGGTGGGGAGAAACCAGCAGGTACATAAAAACAAGATGTATACTGAGGAGATCGAATGTATAGGAATTAAGAATGATTGAATTTCAGAAGCTAAACATTTTCTATCTTTAGAATTCATTTAGAGATTGAGGAGGTTGGCTTAGTTCATCTCTGAGGTCATAGAGAAGGAGTGAGAAGGGATTCCAGAAACCATAAGTGGTGTGGTATAGATATTTTAGGTTAAGAATTGCCCAGTGCCCCTCAGATCACATACCATATAAACTCTTAGGGCACCCTTGAGGAGTCTCCACATATTTGAAGGGCAGAAGACAGATTAGGTAAAAACTGTTCTAGGAATATCAAATGGAAACTAGCATGCACATTCTCTCCCCTCATTTGTATTTTGGTGGGGTGGGGGCACAAAAATCTCCCTCCATTTGATTTCTAAATTGCCTTGATACATGCTCTGTATTATGACAATCAAGGTTGATTGTCTTGGATTAGTTAAGCTATTGAGCTTTAATTTTCCTTTTGAACTGTTTAACTATTCCAAATATGCTTGAGACTATGATGAGTTTTACTAAGGAGATTTTCTGTTTAGGGACCTGGGCCCATTTCAACCTTTTTTTTTTTTTTCAGTTCACGAGACAAAAGTTGTGTTAATAGGAAATTCTGGGAGACCAAAGTGCCAATTCAGTTCAGAGATTCTAAGCCAGTTTTCAGGGTTGCTTGTTGTCTCCTTAGCATCTTCTAGCAATAAGAAAAGAAGGGAGACATTTCTATAGCACAGTGATTTTTCTTAAGAGGGGATTATAATTTACAAAGAACTTAGCAGGGAAAGTTTAATAGGGAAGCACGGACTGTTCTTTTTAATCCTGTTTGAGAAATTATGATAGTTTAAGTGAGGTCATTTTCTGACTTCTAGTAATATCCCTTCTTACTTACCTAGAACAATAGAATAAAGTCAACTATACAATTATCACTTCTACATCATGGAGGTTAAGAGCATGGCACTCCTATGCTGTGGAAAATTTTTGTAAAATTTTTTGTCTCTTCTTTTTTTACTAGAGAAGAAGCCTGAATTATTATGGCATTAAAAGATAAAATATGTTGATATTATGCAATTTTATCTATATGTTTTATATTCTTCTGAATTTCTAAACATTTTCTGTGTCATCTGCTGGCATTTACAAGTCATCTATGCCTTCCATAAAACTCCCAAAACAATTCCATTTAATTTCTTATGTCAACCTGCACAATATAGAAACCATGATGGAGAAAATTGTGGTGTGGAAAGGATAACTGTATATAATGTCTTGTCTTAGAAGAATGGTTAGAGAAATCATTTACATCTGAAATATTAGTATAGTAGAAAGAATATTGGCTATAGAATCAGAGAACCCATTTCTACTACTTTAGACAAGATGTTTTTTTTCCTCTAGAATAAATTTTCCTCATTTACAAATTGAGGAGGTTGGACTAAATTATCTCTAAGGTCATACATAAATCTCACAGGAGTTGGAAGGGATTATAGAAGTGATTTTATACTATCCCCTCATTTTGTATGTAAGGGAGTTGGTCTTTTACAAACCTAATTAGAGAAAACTAGCTAGATAACAAGGGTTTTAATCTAACTGTAAAAATGCCGACATGCCAAGTGATCTTGTTATATATACAAATGAGATGCAAATTAGTCCCTTGAGTGATTGTAAGGGAAGCAAGATTCTAGGATGAATAGGTCATGCTTTGAGATGACCATTAGAAATCCATTTAGTAAATCTGGGAGACAGACTCGAAGAGGATTTCAACTCTAACTAGGAGAAGATACATGATTCCTGTTCTCCACAAAACACAGGTGAGTAGCACACAGAGTAGAAGAGGTATAGCTGAATTATAGGCAGAGACAACTAATAAAAAGAAAGGGGCCAGGACTCTTAAGTAAAATTGATTGGGTTTAATGGGCAGGTGGTTTGTTGAAACAGAAAGTTATTTCTTTCTGTCTTCCTCATCCTTCATCCACCAAGGCAGTAATCCTGTACTTGCAGTTCATGAGGCATTTTCCTCATAACAATCTTGTGAAGTGGGTATTATAAGAATTACTATTCCCACCATAGAGATGTTGAAATAGAAACTTTGAAATTGAATGACTTGCCCAAAGTCACCTAGCTTGTAATAGGCAAAGGCAGTACAACAACCCTTTGACTCCAAGTTTGGTGCACATTACATTAACATGAACAATAAGGGCAACATTGATAGACAAAAACAGACATGAAGCATCTGGGAAGGGGGATACATCAAGGAGAAAAAGACTAGTTTTATGGTTTTTTTAACTTGGTTGTTTATTTATTGCCACTGGTATATGGGGACCATTGAAGAACTGTGAGCACCATCACATCTTTCCTATTTGGCTGAGCCATCTTTTCCCATCTTCCCCCTATCTAAGTCATTGACCAACAACTTGGTAACAGTAGAGAAGTGAGAGACAAATCTCCCATCCCAGGGGACATTGCTGATACTGGGATGACCTACTTTAACTCTGATTAGAAGCTCTTAATGTTATGTTGAGACTTCAGGATTTGACCTTGACTTTCTGATATATAGTCAGCTTTATACTATTGCTATTACTATTAAAAAATCCTAGAAGATGGAAAGGAGAGCCCTTTCCTTTTGAGATACCCTGGACCATTTTTCTGTTGGTTTTTGTTGCTGCTGTTGTTTAGGATAAATAATAAAAGTGACTATTTCTTATTACTCCTATCTCTGGCACAGTAAGTCTGGATTTTCAGTGCTTTCCCTTGTTCCATCATCTCTCTGTTACAAGTGGGAACCACCTCCTTGGATAATTACATTTCTTTTAAATGTAGCTTTTTACAAAGAAAACCAAGTTCAATATAGCAAAAGAACATTTGAAATAGTTCAAAGAATGAGAAGATAGGATACTGGGATTGTGAAAAGAAATTTTTTTTCCTTTTCCAAACCATTGCTGCATTAGTCTTTCATCTCCTTCCCCCACCCCCCACAAGAAACTATTTGGTTTGCAGGAACAGACTGGTTTAATAAAATTGGCCTTCTTCCTTCTACTAAAAGTTTACCTGCGAGAGCCCCGAACATAATAAAATCAGATTATGAAGGCAATCATATTTACTTGTAATAAATCAAATCTTGCAGACATCAGTTAAGTCTCCCTTACTGCACTGGGACAATATCATGCGTGCATACATCAATACCTGAGGTGTCAGAAATATATTTCATAAGTTCAGAAAAATCACACACATACTTGCAGCACCATTATGAGCAGTGAATTTGTAATGTGAACATTATGATGTATAAAGTGGCTTTGTTCCTACATTTAATAAGCATTGCATGTCAAGCCCACAAACATAATGGAATTTGCTGGTGATTTCTTGCCATTAAATGTAGGTTATTGTTTTTAGGGCATGAGGAGAGATCTTCTCTGTATCTTACTGATATTATCCATTTTTTGAGGATTCAATCCCCTTTCACATAGCAACCTCCTTAAATTAGGAAATAAATAAATAAAAGCTAAAAAAGACTCACTAATGGGACATTAAATTAGGTTGAACTAAAATAACTGGAGGACTTCCTTTTGGTCTGGAATTAGTTTACCACTTAAAATAACAATAAAAACTCTGACTTTTCTTAGATAATTATATGTACATGTGCATTTATGTATATATTTTTGTATTAGAACATCTATAAAAATCCCTTCTGTGCTATAGATTCCATAATGAGTGACTATATAGACCTTTGTAATGAGAGAATCAAAATAAATGAGACTGTTTATAACAAATTCTGTTTAAAAAATCACATAAAAATTTAAAAATAAAACAGCTGAATGGGGTACAGGTCTGAACCTCTCTCTCTTTCTCTCTCTCTCTCTCTCTCTCTCTGTGTATGTGTATATCTATGTGTGTGTGTCTGTGTGTAAGGTTTGGGGGTGGGTAATAGGTGAGCAGGAAACAGTGAAGAAGCAAAAAATTTGAGTTCCCATGATTTAAAAACAGATATAATTTGAATCATTTGTTGATTGGTCATCAAAATAAGTTGTGCAAAATCCTTAAATAAGATATATGGCATGGACACAGATGGGACCTGTCATAGGTTAAGACTGAGTTTTCCATGCAATAGATTGCTGCCTCCCAGGCCAGGGAATGAAGAAAAGACAAGGCTGAAAGTTTCTCATTCAGGAAAGGCCAGAAGCATCAGATTGGTCTGCAAAAGTCAGAGTTGGTTGCCAGGGATACAGGGTACAGAACTGAAGGGCCAGAGGCAGAAGACAATAGTGACTGGATGAGAAGTAGGAGTTAAGAGCAGAATCAAAACAAAGTACAAAATGAAGAGATGTGGTCTGGGAGGTATTGGGGGAAGGGATCAGGCTATAAGTTTAGAACAAAACAGCAGAAAGGTATATGAATTCCATAAAATATTTGCAAAATTCCCTCCCCTTGGTTTTCTGCACATTCATGCTTGGTTTTATTGGGGGGGGTGTTGCTACAATATGTGTAGCCATACAACATGTGATACAATATGCATCCAGCCTTCCCTACTTCGTTATTCAATAAAGAGTGGTTATTCTCGAAAAAAATTTTTAAAAGGGAATCTATGTATGGAGGTATTCATTGTATCTACTATGATTTGGGGCTTATTTCTAAATGATGCAGGATTTTGGGGTGGTCAAAGACCACTGGGGATGAAACAGGTAAATGTGGGTCAACAAGTAGCTTTAGTGAAGAAAAGGGTGGTTTACCTGATGGACTGGGAAATGTAGACTGTTGTGGGGTATTAGTGTTTCAAGTAAAGTGCATTTCTTCATCTTATGGTCCAATATCACATGCTGTAGCTCTGCCTTAACAACATTCTTCTCACTCCTTGTCTTCTCTTCACTCACATTTCAACAAATTCCCAAGCCTTCATCACTTAGACTATTGTAATGAATCCTTTTAGACAATTGTTTTTCCTGATCCTAGTTCCTTCCCTTTTCCAAACTATTTTTTATACAACTCTCAAAATGTTTTTCCTAAGGCACAGATCTTGCCTTGTTACTCCCATATACAAAAGCAAAAAACAAAAATGGAAACTGGTAACTTCTCATTGCCTATAAGAGAAGATGAGAACCCCTCAGCTCGGCACTTCAAGCCCTTTATAGTCTGCCTCCAATCTTTGTTTCCTGACTTATTTCATATTCCTGCCCTTCACAGACTCTCTATTGTAGCTAAATGGCACTTCTTATATTTTTCTGAACTAGATGTTCCATTTCTAGCCTCTTCACATTGGTACAAGATACCTCCCCACCCCATATCCTCATGCATGCTCAGATGCAACTTTTCCCTCTAACCTCCAGTTAAAAATATTCTTTCCTGTCTGAAATTTGCCCAGGACATCTGAGATCTCTTATTCTTATTTATAACATATTTTTCAATTTACATATTGCAATCTGGTAAGAATATATGCCCCCCCCAGGAAGGGACATTATTAGAGATATACTAGTAAATATTTAATAATCAGTGAGGGGAGGGTGTTTAATCTACACAATTAATGAGATGGGTGACCCTGGGCAAGTCACTTGACCCTCTCTGCCTCCATTCCTCATCTATAAAATGAGCTGGAGAAGGAAATATCAAATCTCCCAGTATCTTTGCAAAGAAAAAATCATAATAAATAATCATGAATAATTTGATATGATAGAAAAATGATTGAACAATACTACTATTGATACTTTTTTTTAAGTCTGGAAATCAACAATGCAATAAATCAAGCCTCATATTATAATACTTTCTGATTTCTGAGGTGTAAATATTCAAACTGAAAATTTAACATCTGACTCTCCCAAGCTGTGTTGAGTGGCTACTACACACCTTTGAACAGTGTTGTTTCTATTGTTTTAGCTCCATTACCTACCATAGTGTCTTTTTAAAAATTAAAAAAAAAAATTTTTTTTAGATTTTTGCAAGGCAATGGTATTAAGCAGCTTGCCCAAGGACACACAGCCAGGTAATTATTAAGTGTCTGAGATCGGACTTGAACCCAGGTACTCCTGACTCCAGGGCCAGTGCTTTATCTACTGCGCCACCTAGCCGCCCCTATCATAGGCATTTTGATAGATCAATTGATCAGTCAATATTTATCAAATGTCAAATGCACCGTGCTGTTCTAGTCTTTGGATATAGAATACAGAAATAAAAGAAGTTAGCTTAGGATATAGTCCCTGAATGAGTATAATATGGAAGAAAGGACATCAACTTTAGGCTGAATTTGACTTTTCACTCTTATATTGGGTAGCTATGTGATTTATTTGGAAGCCATAGAATGTTTTTGAACTTCAGTTATTCTGTTGGTAGAATAAAGAAAATAATGTCTATGTCATCTATCTCCAGGGGTGTGTCAGCAGAGTGATTTATAAACCACAAATATATATACATAAATACATTCTATATATGTATATTATATATATGCTCATTATTACAATCTTGTTGGGAGGAAGGTGAGAAAAATACCGGATTGAAATAGTTACGTATCAATTCAAAGATGTAAAAATAAGTAATAAGATGAGTAGTCCAAATGACATATTCTTTTGCCACAGAAAGTAGATATCAGTTAATTCAAATGAGTGATTGGAGAAGGTTTCATAAAAGGAGAATTTGGAATAGGCCTTGAAGGATGAATATATCTTGTTTAGACAGAGAACTAGACCAGAGAAAGAAGCAGCAAGGAAATACTCTATTTGTCTGGCAGAAGCAAATTCATTAACTTTTTTGTTTTGTCATTCAAGCCCTGGTCAAAGAAATTTCAGGCACCCTTCAAAGGAGCTTGGAATTTCGCTTGTCTCAGTGTATTTTCAAATGGACCATTTCTCTGCTTTTTCAATATCTAAGATATGAAATTCCTGTCCACCACCTTTATCAAAGTTGCTATTTAAAGCATTTTTAATATGATACCTCCACAAATATCTGACTCTGATAGCTCATCACAGTGTAGAGGTCACCCTGGATTCCCAAAGGCTATGCCAGTTGTGGTGCTAACTCTGGCACATTTCTTTTTACTGGAAATACTTGGGTTGGTTTTGGGCACCAGGTGTACATACTTTGCTGACCCATGATCATCATAACTAAACATGGACAAAAGTAAGCTGATTCTGGAAAACAATTTGGAACTATGTTCAAAGTCACTAAATTGAACACATCCTTTGACCCAACCTTACAATTATTATGCCCATACCCCAAACAGATCAAAGAAAGAAGAAAAAAAGTTTTTTTGCAATTACCCCAAACTGGAAACTAAGGATATGCTCATCTGTTCAGTGAATGGTTTTAACAAATTTTTGTCAATAAATCACTATGAGTTCCTTGAGAGTAGGGGCATTTTGGGGGCTTTTCTTTTTTTTTTACGTTTTTTTTTTAATTTATTAAGGCAATGAGGTTTAGTGATTTACCTAAGGTTACACAGATGGGCAATTAGTGTCTGAGGTCAGTCCTTCTGACTCCTGCCGCCCCCCCCCCCCCCCCCCGCCCCATTTTGGGGCTTTTCTTTGTATTCCTTGCACTTAACAAAGTTCTTGATACAAAGTAGTTACTTAATAAATGATTATTGGCTTGATTTATTTCCCCATTAAGAAATGATGAAAGATTTTAGAGAAATATGGGGAAAACTTTTATGAACTTAGAAAAGGAGAACAAAAGGACATAAATAACTACTAATTCATAAATTTACTTTGCCATCTCTACAAAATTATATTGAAGAGAACTTATCAAAATATTGAGGACATCCTTGATGAAAATATGAGAAGAGAATAGACATGCTCTCAGAAATGTTAGTCATTAGCATACTACATTTTTTTCAGGTTTTTTTTATTTTTTCAAGGCAAACGGGGTTAAGTGGCTTGCTCAAGGCCACACAGCTAGGTAATTATTAAGTGTCTGAGACCAGATTTGAAACCAGGTACTCCTGACTCCAGGGCCAGTGCTTTATCCACTAAGCTACCTAGCCACCCCAGCATACTACATTTTTTAAGTTAAATGATTGACTGAAAAGTTTGCAAAAAATACAAAATCCTAAGATTTAGCTTATTACTGAAAAATAATTAACATTTATATAGTATTTTAAGATTTTCAAGATGATTTATAAATAATAACTCATTTTATCCTCACAATAAACTGGAAATAGATGCTCTTCTTACCCATATTTTACATATTAAAGAACTGAGACAAGAGGGGTTAAGTGACCTGCCCAGAGTCTCACAGTTGCTATCTTAAGACCAGATTTAGTCTTCCTGACTCCATCCAGTGTTTTATCTATTGCACTACCTTAGTTGCTTCAGTTTGATTTTTTTTTGACTATAAAAATTATTTGTTTTGTTAGGGTAAAATATGGCCTTAAAATTTCTCTAATAATTTGTCTCTCATGTACATGTTAAGATAATATATGATTCCTTGATAGATGAAAGAATAGAAATTTGTTCAATGACATATCAAGAAAGATATAAAACAAAGATATATATGTACACCAAAGGATGACCAGCATGAATAGAAGAGGATTCCTGTCGGTGGGAAGTTCTTCCAGATCTCCTATTTGTGTGTATCTTGTGCTAATTTCATCAGTTCTTCAAACACTGAAGAGCCTCCCATATTAGTTTTACACTAAAAAAGCATACACCCCCCCAAAAGTTAAACACAACAATTTGCAAAGGAAAAGCATGTGGATGAAGAACAATGGTTGTCCAGATGCTGATTCACATTTATAGTTACGGATCTAGTCATCAGTGCATGTAACTTGAATGGACATTGGAAATGGAATAAGAGTTGGGCCCAGACTTTATCAGAAGAAAAAGGGAGGGCTAGATTGCATTTTGAAATTTGTGAAGTGGTTTTAATGATACCAAACTTCTCCTTGAAATAAACATCCCTATTTTTTTTACATACACATTCTTCTAGTAATGCTATATAACTTTGAATCATGAAATAGTTCAATATATGAAAGATCAAAATTGCAGATCATTCAGAAGGCAATGGAGAAACTTATGATTCAAAACTGAAAGAAAATCTGGATTATCTAGTCCAGTGGTATCAAACTCAAATAGAAATCGATTCCAACAGATCAAATGTTGTCTTTGAAAAACCACAAATTGACATTAAACTCTGCTTTATTACATTTTTTATTTATTTTGCTAAATACCTCCCAATTACATTTTAGGCTGGCTTGGGCCACCAAGTTTGATTATCATTTAAACTCCTCATTTTGCAGTTGAGAAAAGATCCAGAAAAGTGAAATAAATTCCACCAACTATAAAATCAATCAGTCAAGTAAGTCATAAGCATTTATTAAGTACCTACTATGTATTAGGTGCTGTCCTAAGTTCTGGGAATACCAGAATAGAAAAAGGAAAGTCTCAGTCCTCAATGAGTTTATGGTCTAATGTGGGATACAGAATGCAAACAAAAAAATACAAAATAAATTTTGTACAAGATAAATAGGAAGTAATTAATAAAGGAAAAAAAAAAAACTAGAATTAAAAGGGATGAAGAAAGAAACAGAGCCAGGATCCCAAATTCAAAACCTCTGGTATCACATTCAGAGTTCTTTCCAATGCATTATATTGTAGACTTAAATATGTTTCCCACTTTATTAACAAAGATGAATGGTAAAGAAAAAAATGGCATAATAGATTTAATTAGTGACATGCATAACTTGAAGGAGGTGGGTTGGTCATTCCAAGAAATGCCTAGTAGATATTATAGTCATGCCATGTTATGATCTCTTGAGGAAAGTTCCCAATGAAGGACTTCTAATGGAGCATAGTGTATGGCAGGGCATGTGTAAGAATTATGTACAGTATGAAAAGACTTAGGGGGGTTATGGAGGATACATTCACTTTAAAGAGCTAATAGGTCTCCTTACTTAGTGAAGGCAGAAGCACATAAAGGCAATAAACTTTAATTAAATACCTACTATGTACCAGCCACTGTGCTAAGCCCCAGTAAAGAGTTAAAGTGATCTTTTCAAGGTGACTTCTCAGAGGATTTGGAGGTTAACAACGGGAAAGGAAGAGATACCATGTTTCCTACCATCCTCTTGGATCTCTCTTTTAAAACATAATGGAACCAGCCTTTCAGAGGTCCTTGAGTGACTAACTTTCCCAATCTGTCTTTCTGGGTCTCACATAGAGGATGGACACAGGACAAAGGTGAGAATTTCACCTTTTTTAAAAATTTGTTTTAAATGAGCGCTGATATGGTTGCATTAAGGAGCCTTCTCCCTGGCTTCATCTGTAAGGTCAATAGATTGATTAATTCAGAGTCTCTGTAAACTGTGGAAAGCAATAACTTGGAAAAATAAAACCATATCAAAAGATAAAAAAATTAAAAGTCTTCTAATTAAGTCAGATCATTTACTAACCCCTGTTTTTAATCTTCACCTTATGCTTCTTCTTTGTTTTTGCTCACTTATTATCCCATATCTGGATTGAATGAATACCTTCTTTTTCCAACTTATTCTACTAAAATATTTCCCTTTCTTCATTCTAATTTCCTTTCTTCCCTACCCTATTGCCTCTGTTGAAATTATCTTTTCTTTCGCAAATTTCTTGAAATGCTTTCTCTTCTAGATATCTTTTTTATTTTTACATTCTGCTTTATGTCATCAATATCAATTTGGATCCCTTTATCTTTCCTATTAGATTGTAAATTCTACTCTAAGAAGGCTTATCTTATTTTAGCTTGGACTGCCTAGTATTTATTTATCAGAATGCCTCTCACTTATTAGGCACTTCCCTCCCTCCTCTCTTTCCCCCTTCCCGCCTCCCCCCCACCATTGAATTGACTTGTTTATAACTCTTAGGTCAGTACTACATTGGCCTGTGAACTGATTGGCCTCATAAAATGGAGTCAACTTGGCCTACAGGGGCCCATTCATTCATGAGATTTATACTCAGAAAAAACATAAGAGAACATCTTCATAGTTTTAGCCTCTCATCTTCCAGATGAGGAAATTATACTTGGGTCAGTCACAGCCTCTCTGGGACTATTGCCTCATCATAAAGAAAAAATGGATTTGACCAGAGGATCCTTAAGGTCCCTTCCAAGTTTAAGTTTTATGAATATGAGACCCAGAGAGACAGTGACTCATCAAATGCCTTCTTAATGATAGATTTTAGTTGAGAATCCTGATGTTCTTATCACTAACTAGTCCAGATGCTACCTGGTGGAACTGTGCAATAGGGAACCACTTATCCTAGATTCCTCGGTGTTATGGTGATAATACTGTAGGAATAAACAATCTATATTTATCTGAGACATGTAAATACAGGACCGCTAAGTGGTACAGTGGATAAAGTGGATAAAATACTGAGTTTAGAATCAGGAAGACTCATCTTTGAGTTCAAATAGGGCCTCAGACACTTAGTAGCTATGTGACCCAAGGCAAGTCACTTCATCTTTTTTGCCTCAGTTTCTTCATCTGTAAAATGAGCTGGAGAAGGAATCCAAAATCTCCAGTCTTTAACAAAAATCCCCAAATGACATCATGAAGAGGCAGACACTATTGAAATGAATTAACAATAAACATGTAAATGCAAGCTCATATTCATAAAGCAGCTAGAAAAGGATCCTGAGAGGATTCTAGTTCATCATTTATACTTATGCTCTTGATTGTTCTTGGAGAAATTTGTGAAATTTGTGTGTGTCTCTCTCTGTGTGTGTGTGTACGTGTGTGTGTGTGTTACAGCAAGTTAAATTGTTAGTTGGTCCCAATGCATATTGATGTCTTCCACAATTAATATATATATATAAAATACTGCTCCATGTTTCATTTAAAAAAAGCATATTCTTTGGAAATTAAACATCCAATTTCATATAGAAGGAGTCTATGGAAAAACTGGGAATGACTAGTCAGTTTCCTATATTATATTCCTATTTTTAAAAAAAATTATCTTCTTTTAACCAACATTTGAGCAAAGTCTTTCTGTGAAGCAAGGATCTCATTTATTTGAAGTGTAATTTGACTCCAACCCATTGAAATCTATTGGTAAAGATTAATTTATTAAGCCTGTATGAAGGTCATAGTTTTAATTGGCAAGAGCCAGGGAGAGAAGAGATTTGGTCTCTTCAGTCTCTGAAATCTCTTTAGTCTCTTTAGTTGTTTTTGGTGCTTTTGACTTCCAACTTCATGTGAGAAGGTGCTCAGTGCCAACCAATCCCATTTCAGATTAATAAAAGAAGATGACTGTAGGAAGAAGTTAATTTAAGAAGAGCTGGCATTCTCCATTGTGCCCCTATTCCCAATCAGCTACTAGAGAATTTAGGAGATTTCCCTTTAGGAAAAATCTGGGACTCTCTTAAGGTTCACTCCCAGTGGGAGAGTTTCTTCATTTTTTATTGCAGTAGTACATAATATTCCATGTATATTTTCTCTAATTTCTCTTTTGCTATCAACTTAAAGTGATTTTGTTACTGTTTGCTATACATGTGTTCATTGCAGAAATGGCATTAGTTGGAAAGAAGTCAAATCTTGGTTAATCCTTTCATCAATAAGAAATAGTGAGAAGTTTATCTTGAATGTGAAAACTACACTCTCTAGTTTAGTAATATTCATGGGAGTAGATGATTCCAATTTTAGCTTGATGCCCTTCTTTCTGAGTCAAAACAGTGCTTCCCCACTGGAAAAGAATTGAAGTCTCTTTGAAGATGAGTCAGACTAGAAAAGACTAGAAGCATTTATTTTGCTTCTCTTCAAGCCACAAAACAATACCCCTGGGCTACATGGGAGGAGGCAACCTCTGTACAGAAATAAGCTGCATAACACCTATCATGACACTGAGAGAATATTGCATGTTATCAGAGAGGAAAAGTTAGTCTCTATTGGGATTAACTAATAGTTAACTTGAAAGGTAGTTCAAGTTTAATTTTTTCATTATAGTATTAACATCATAGTCCATTAATGTTGACTTTGACAACTAAATCATTTAACTAAAGCTGCTCATGCTTTCTCAAAAGAGGAACTTCACTCTTCCTCCTTCCATTTGATGAACTTCTTGAAGAGAAATTGGTTTCTCTTCATGAACAAACCAGGTCATGTATGTGTTGTGTGTGTGTATATGTGTGTATGTGTGTGTGTGTGTGTATCTAATAGAAAGGATAATCTTCATATATAACACAGGGATAGCACCTTTCTTTGAAAAGTTCAAATTTTTGATAGGTATAATTCAAAATATATAATATAGGAAACTGGCTATTGATTCCCAGTTTTTCCGTAGACTCCTTCTATATGAATTTGGGCTTTTAATTTCCAAGAGATATGCTTTTTTTAGTTTTTTTCAAGGCAATAGGGTTAAGTGACTTGCCCAAGGCCACACAGCTAGGTAATTATTAAGTGTCTGAGGTCAGATTTGAACTCAGGTACTCCTGACTCCAGGGTTGGTGCTCTATCCACTGCGCCACCTAGCCACCCCAATATGCTTTTTTTCAAATGCAACATGGAGTAGTATTATATATATATATATATATATATATATATATATATATATATATATATATATATATATACATATATATATTAATTGTGGAAGATATCAATATACATTGAGACCAACTAATGATTAAATTTATTGTAACTCACATATACATACACACAAACCACTCTTTTTATTCAAGGAAAACATTGTTAATTGTCATTGTTCTTCATTGAACTTATTGAACAGTGATGTTAAATACTGTGTCTTTGGTTAAAAAGCAAGTTAGTAGTAGAATTTTGACTAATTCTGTTCTCTCCATTAACCTATAATCCCAGGTGAAGACTGACAGATTTCTATTGAATTTAGTGACTTTTAAGCATTTTATTTTGCCTTTATATAGATAATTTTTAATTTTTTTTTTGCACCTGGAACAGGAGAGCTCACGGGTCATCAAATCACCCTAAGAGCAAAGGAATGTGTTCAAATTGATTCTTCCTTTGGAGTAAATAGGTTTTCATAGGTCAGAAACCAAATAATCAATCAAGTATAGTAAAGTGTCTACTATATTTCAGACACTGTGTTAGATTCTGGAAATGAAAATGCAAAAGAATGAAACAATCCCTACTTTCATTTCTCATGCAGGAAACAATAAGGGCACTTGAAGTAAAAGGAGAATAAATACAAGATAACTTGGGAGTAGGGCACTAGAAGTTGGGGAATCAGGAAAAGTTTCATGTAGAAGACAATGTTTGAGCTTTGCCTCAAAGGAAAAAGAGGAATTCTTTGGATGTGAGGAAGAATTGCATTCTAGGTGTGGTAGCTAACCAATACAAAGCTGAAGGTGAAGTATTTTGTGTGAGGAATGGAGAGAAGACTAGTTTCAAATGATCTCCAGATTGAGAAAGGGTGTATAAAACATTAATGTTGTAAAGACAGGTTAGAGCCATGTTGTGAAGATTTAAAAAAACTTAAAGTAGTTTATATTTGAACCTACAAATAATAGGAAGACATTGCAAGTTATTGAGAGGTGCATTGACAGCTAAGTGACAAAATAGATAAGAGTCCTGGGTTTAGAATTAGGAATTCTCTGAACATATCTAACTAGGTTATGTTAGCTTGTTGTATGATATTGCAAGAATTTTTCCCTTTACAATGTCTTCTCTATTCTGTAGCCGAAATAAACAATTAACCATACTTTTCTCAAAGTATTGTCTTTCTTAAGAATACCACTTTGTAACAATGTTTAAAATTATTCTATGTTCAAATTATTTTTAAATGCTTTAAAAGAAATAACAAATAATAAACAATTTAAATAAATAGAAGTAGTCTCTGTCATATATTCTTGTCATATCCAGGTTATAAAATACAGAACTTTTGCATATGAAACATTTGCATATTAAACTGACTTATGCTGAACAGAGAAATGAGGAGGATAACATTCAAATGAATGTTACATAAAAAAAGGAAGAGATCAATAACAAATTTTGCTCAAATGTAGAAAACTCTAAAAGAGGGAACAGTACAGTGAATTAACCAGAAGGAGTAAAAAAAATGTGTAGGTAGGGTGGCTAGGTGGCACAGTGGAGAGAGCACCGGCCCTGGAGCCAGGAGTACCTGAGTTCAAATCCGGCCTCAGACACTTAATAATTACCTAGCTGTGTGGCCTTGGGCAAGCCACTTAACCCCATTGCCTTGCAAAAAAGCCTAAAAAAATGTGTAGGGAGACATTGGGTCAATAGAGAAGTAAGTTTAGGATACAAAGGAAGTATAAGTAATCAAATAACTCATTCCCCATATAATCAACTAGTTTTATGTGAAAAGAGGAAAGAACACATTTAATCAGCAAAAATTTTGACCTCTAGATGGGTTTTAGACAGTACATTTATTCATGAAGTAGTTAAAGCTGTTTTTTAAGAGGACCAAAATCATATTGTTATATAAGGATCAATCACCTGATGTTTTCATAGGAAAACATCCTGTATATATTTCTTTGTCTTTTGTACTAATTGATATCTATTTTTAGGATTTACTATGCAAAGATAATGTAAAATGGCATAGTTTATTGTAGCTATTATTTTAACAAATAAAATTTTTAAAACAGAAAAGATATTATTGACTGATTCATGTCAGTTACTTGGCTCAGTGGACAGAATACTGGACTTTGGAAGTCACGAAAAATGGGTTTGAATCCAGTCTCCAATGCTTAAGCTGTGTGATGCTAGAAAAAGTAACTTAACCTCTTTTTACCTCCCTTTATATGGATAATGGTAACACCTAACTCAGAATTGTTTTGAAGATTAAAAGAAAAAAAATTGAAAAATGCTTAGCAACATGTTTTGTATATAGCAGGCACTTAATAAATACTTGTTTCCTTCCTTCCCAAATGGTATGCCAAGTCTAGGGCGATTATAGTCCTGACTTATGGTATCTCCTGCTAGTAGCTATTAAAATTGTATAAGTAATGTGTTAAGAATTGGCCTACTTCTGCATAGGGATAAAACTACAAACATAAGCCTATTGAGGTACAAAATTCATCCCCAAAGCCTTATAATGGTTCTTATTAGCATTCCAAATTAGTACCAAATTGCTATGTTTGGAAAAAATACATCATTTGGCCCCATAATAGATAATCATACTTATCTGTATGTCTACATCCTACCTTCCTTACCAATTGTGTGAGTAATCAAGTTCCGTATCTGATTACTCTCTGCTTTCAAACATTTGCTAGTACTGTCTCCTGTGCTTAGAAGTCATCTCTTTTTTTGCTGGATTTTTTATGACATAAAATTTTAGAGCCTTGAGACAATCAATGAACAGTAATACATGGTGACTAAATCAGACATGATTTCCCATCATCCTAGGGTATTTAACTTTCCCTCATTGCCTGAATGCCCATTAGTATTTTGCATAGTATGCTGTACTATGCAATTTGTATGCAAATTATCTTAAGGACCTACTTGCAAATTGGGAACAATAATTAATAAATTAATTTACCTATCATGTTTATACTTCAACTGTCAATTCCCTAGAGCAGACTACCTATCATTAAGAGAAAATAGGTTTCCATATCATATGTATGAGCTCAACATTTCCTATCAAACTACTTTGCTTCTGTTAGTCAATTTTTTTGTAATGTAGTGACAGTTTTCTGAAATGCTCAGGGTCTTAGATAGGCTAATTATATAATTATCCTTTAGAAAAGAACTTCAAACAGACACTAATTTATGAATTTGCTAATAACTGTTCTTTATTTTTGGACATTAGCCCAAATAGTCTTTAGAAAGCATGAAATCTTAACTATAATAACTTTTGCTAACTTGGTTCATCTTGCATCCTACTACAACTCCTTTAGGCATGGATCTAGAGTTTTTGTTGCAATGACTTGTGGGAAATAATTTTGTTATTGAAATTCTTCACTTTTTAAAATCTTTTAAAAAGATTTCTTTATAAATGGTTTTCAAATGTTATCAGCAGACATAAAACTTGCTGAATATTAAGTTAAGATAAAATCATCAAAAATCAAGTATAATTTTTAGCTATTTCTATATTTAAAAAATACATCATCATATCAAAAAAGAGAGTTTCACAGGCTAAATGGAATCCCTTATGTCCATACCTTATTATGGTTTTATTGAAGGGTACATCTCCTCAAAAAAAGTATTGATCAACTTTTTGGAAATAAAACTTTTCAAAATTAACTAAGTTGGTTCTTGAACCCTGGTTTCTTATTCAAAGGTTTTATAGCTTGGTAGAACACTCAGTTATCTGGCAAAGCCCTCAAGAACTCCAAATTACTTTTTGTATTGTGATGAGATATTGGTGCAGGACTTCAGAGAAAGAAAGAATAGCAAGCTATTTAAGAAGACTAAAAAGTAAATGAATAAGAATTCCAGTTTATTCTAGAGAAATGAATCAAATAAATATTGATCTTCAGAGAGTCAAAAATTATTGTTTTGAGAAATAGCGAACAATTAAGTAATTTCCTTATTGCCCTTGGAAGACACCCAGTGATTCCCTTGTAGTGAATTTGGAAAGGAAGACTGGCAGAAAAGGAATGAGAAAGACTAGGGAGTGAAGAAAAATGCTGAAATGATGAATTAATGCATAATTTTAGCAAAAAATCAGAGACAAAACAATGCTAATTATTAATAAGACTGACCTTGGCTAAGGCTCAAATAGAACAATTCTCAGCTATACTTTCATCTTCAGCTTTGTTTGGAGAAAGTACATGCTCTCAAGGTTCAAATCCTGCCTTTAACACATTAGTTGGCTATCAGATCATGAACAAATCCCTCAGTCTCTCTAATTTCTTCAGTTTCATCATTTGCAAAATAAGGATAAATTATGCTAATTTTTCTTCTTTTTCTCTTTTTTTTCCCCTTATGGTTCAGAAATATTGTTGGCCATAAAAAGGATGATCATAGATTAATTTTTAGGGTAAGATTTGCATATAAAGTTATAATCTTCTGTTACCTATCTTTTAAGACATATATTAAACTTAACAATTATTTACAAAATTGCTCTCTATCCCATTCTGATTTTTCTTCATAGCTCTATATTTTTAATGATTTATTGAAGTTTTAAAAACTTTTTAAAAATTATTTTAGCTCTCATACCTACTGCTATCCTCTCCCCTCCAACAGAAGTTCTCTTTCATTAGCAAATTTGTATAGTCAAGTAAAACAAAATCACTACCTTAATCTAGCAGTATGTCTCATTTTGCTTCTCTAATTCATCATATCTCAGTCACAAGATGGAAAGCATGCTTTAATATCACTTTTTTAAAAGTTGTGATTATCCACTGCTTTGATCCAGTCTTCAAAGTATTTTCTATGGCATTTATATAGTTGCTATTTAAATTTTTTCTTTTGGTTCTGCTAATATCATTCCGCATCAATTTTGATCTTCCCAAATTTTTCTGAATTTTAATATTTGTCATTTCTCATAGTGAAATATTATTCCATTATATTCACATACCACATTTTATTAAGTCAGTCCCCAGTTGATGGGCACTCATTTTGTTACCAACTCTTTGCTATGTCAAAAAAACTACCCCATAAACACAGTTTTAAATGAAATTCTTGAACATGGGAAATGAGGCTGTCTAAGAAGAGAATTAAGGATTAAAGTAGTCACATTCCTAGAGATTCACTTGCCTGGAAGTATCCTGACCCACTGGACTTCTTGAAAGAAAGAATTCTGTGCACTAGTTGAGAGATAAAGCATTAGAGACAAATGTTACCAGATTTACAAATTTGGCTCTTGAGGGCAGCAATTGCCAGGGCATGGAAAAAATCTTTTGTTCCAACTTTGGCATATGTGCCATCGTTTGCAGGTACCCAGTCTTCATGATACAATAGAGGAGAAAAAGTAATGAAGTCAAAGGATCTTGGTTCAAATCCTACCACTTATTTTTACAATGTAATTTTTTATTATAGTTGTCGATATCAAATTAAAATGTTTGAATCCTATACATTTACATTTTTTTTAATTTTTTGCTTCTTGTATAAAGATATTAGACACAAACATCAATTGAAATACCATATTCTTCTTTGATTCAAATATATATCCTTTTTTTTATAATACACTACTACTCTTCAAGTCTCTCTTAATTGTTTGACAATAAAACATGAAGTGGACTATTAGAACTTCTCTGTGACATTTTCCAGATAGCTCCTGACATTCATCCACAGAGAAAAAACAATGGTTGGCACATAGTAGAAGTAGCTGGTAAAATTAGAAAATCAAACTCACATCAGGAAGATATATGTTTGCCATTGCTCACTTACCAGTAATTCCCAAACATTTACCAGCTTGTTTTTTTTTTTTTTTTTTTCCTGTTCATTGAATAAAATGCATGAAGGAATCCATTGGAAATGAAAGCCATTTTTTTAAAGTAGCATTTTGTTTCTTTTATCTCTAGTCCTTTGTTCTGTAGGCTATTTTTTCCTTCTGTCTTTTATCATGTCCCAGGGGTACTGATCTGAATACTTATGAGCCAGGACTCTAAAGAAAAGCAACTTTATTTTCTATAGTAATTAACCTAATAGACACTCATTTGTGATGTATAAAATGTATGACTACGAAGGGTTCACATCACATAAGAAATTCACATATGTATTTGTGTGTATATATTTACCCACATAGCAGATCCCCTGGGCAATGATGAAAGTAAGTCTGATAGAAAGACTTAGTCTTTGATCATTTCTGACAAAAAAAAAGAATGAAGGAAAGAAAAGAAAGAAAAGATCTGTCTCAGAACCATAAGATAACACAGGTCAGATTCCTTTAGAATATATGTAGTAAAGATGAGTCTCATGTCCAGCAATGGGGCTTACCCAGTAACCCTGATAAAAAAAGTATCAAAAGGTGTTTTGATAAAACTTCTAAAATAAACAAGTTGTTTCTAAAATAGGAGAGTAGACATGAAAATGATTTTTCAGTAATTAGTCTCTTGAGAAGGAAAACACCTTTAGAAATGGAATTCAGTTAAAATGACTCAGGAAGTAAAACAATTCCAACTAAATGGAGAATCTTCTCTGATAGGAAGATGATGTATTTATAAGGTTTTGAAAGTCAGAAGTAAAAATGATAGAATGGAATGAATCAAAGGGAATTGAATCTTTTGACTGAAAATAAACCTCTAAAAGTCCCTCAATTTTAGCTATTTAATCCAGAAATCATTCCCTTGTCTTAGAGTACCTGTGGGGTAGTTTTAGTAAGTCTGAATTTGAAATGTGAGATGATAGTGATCAGAGAATGCAGAAATCTAAGTGTTTACTCAAAAAATATTTCAGGCAATGTTAAACTAAAAAGACCTGTCATTTATATAGGCTAAAGTGACTAAGTTACATTATATGATTTTTCTTTTTATCAAATCATAAAATCATATATTTAAAACTAGAAGTGATTTGAAGGGTCATCCACTTCACTTCCCACATTTTTTATAAACGAGGAAATCAAGTCCAACAGAAACTAGGTGACTTGTCCAATGTCACATAGCTAATTAAGTGGCAAAGATGAGATGACGTGTGTGTGTGTGTGTGTGTGTGTGCATGTGTGCATGTGTGTGTGTGTGTGTGTGTGTGTGTGTGTGAGTGTATCTTTCCAAATCTCAAATTCTGAGTCTGAATGACCTTATCTGAAATTAAGCAATAATCCTTTGGATTATTAGGATTGTTGAGTTTGAATTTATGGGAGCTTTTTTGGTCATTGAATTAGAATTTTATCTATATACTTTGTGCCATTGAACAAATGTGGAGCAACTTAACCCCACATTTTTGAAATGTTATCCTTCCTTAATTCTGCCATATTCTTTTTTAAGTTGAACCCTGAGGACATGTCCTATCTGATCTCCTTTGTTGTTAGTAATCTCTCCTTCCTTGAACTATCTTATATTTATTTATCCCTGTATCTGCTCTATTCCCTCAACAGAAAGTAAACATCTTGAGAATAGCTTTAGTTTCACATCTAATAAATTATTATTGAATTGAATTTGATGATGATTGTACTTGCTGGAAGCTCATTTTCTGAACCAAATAGGCATTAGCTGAAAGCTATTTTTTTTTCCTTCTACTTAGATTTTGAGAGATTGTCCCAAGAACCCATAACAATAAACCAGGTCTGACTAGCACCAGATGCAGTGTTGGAGCAAGGTTATTGCTGACTTGAAGGATTACATGTTTGTCAACTTTCAGTGAGACAAGAGACTGGTAGATCTGGCATTAGATCAGGAGAAGTAGACTGGGAAAAGTAGAGGAAGATGCATTACTCTCTATCAAACATGTGTGATTATGACAAAATCAGAATTCCATTTTTATTTTTTATTTTTAAATTAATTTATTTTCATCCACACACAGATGCATATTTTTAAGCTACATGATTTCCTTCCACCCTCTCTTCCTTCCTAACTCCCTCCCCTCAGCAGCAAATAGTCAGGTTGGCATTGTACATACATCTTTTGATAAATGTTTACAGATTAGTAATTCTTGGTATGAGGAATTAGGATTAAGGGAAAGAGATACATAAGAGATAATTTTTATAAACTGTTTATCAGATTTGGTAGGGGTGTTTTTTTTCCCCTTGTATTTTGTTTTGTTTTGTTTTTCTTCCTCTGGATGTGATATGATAGTCCATTGATAATCTAATAGGATTGTCCTAGCTCTCTGGACTGCTGAGAGGAGCTGATCTCCTCTCATAATGTTGTTATTGATGTGTACATTGTTCTCCTGGTTCTACTCCCTTCGCTCCCCATCAGATCCTGTAAGTCATTCTATGCTTCTCTAGAGTCCGACTATTATATTCCATAGTATTCATGTACCATAACTTGTTTATCCATTCCCCAAGACATGGGCATCCCCTCAATTTCCAATTCTTTGTCACTACAAAAAAGAGCTGCTATGAACATTTTGGAGCATGTAGGACTTTTCCATTTTCCTATAATTTCTTCTGGATATAGACCTAGAATTGGAATTGCTGGATCAAAGGGTATGAATAGTTTTATTGCTTTTTGGGCATAGTTCCATATTGTTCTCCAGAAAGGTTGGATCTTTTCACAACTCCACCAGCAATGCATCCATGTCCCAATCCTCCCAGAACCTCTCCAACATTGATCATTTTCCCTTTTTCTCTTCTTGGCCAATCTGATAGGTATGAAATGATACCTCGTTGCTTTAATTTGCATTTCTCTAATAATGATTTGGAGCATTTTTTCAAAGGATTATATATAGCTTTAATTTCTTCATTTGAAAACTATTCATATCCTTGGACTACTTAGCAATTGGGGAATGACCTGTAACCTTATAAATTGGATTCAATTTTCTACATTTTTTAGAAAATAAGACCTTTATCAGAACTCCTAGCTGTGAAGATTGTTTGGCAGCTTTCTGCTTTCCTTCTAATTTTGGTAGCATTGATTTTATTAGAGCAAAACTTTTTAATTTAATATAGTCAAAATCATTTTGCAGTTTTTATTGTGCTTTAATTCTTGTGTGGCCATAAATTTATCCCCTTCCCATGGATTGATACAGTATTTCTTGGATTATTGATTTATTTATAGTGTTGCCCTTTATGTCTAAATCCTGTACCCATTTTGGCCTTATTTTGGTATAGGTTGTGAGATGTTAATCTATGCCTACTTTTTGCCATACTATTTTCCAGTTTTCCCCCAAATTTTGTCAAGTAATGTGTTCTTATCCCAGAAGCTGATGTCTTTGGGTTTGTCACATAGTAGATTGCTGTAGTCATTTACTGTGACTTCTTTAGAACCTATCCTAATCCACTAATCCATTACTCTATTTCTTTTTTTTTTTTTTTTTTTAGATTTTTGCAAGGCAAACAGGGTTAAGTGGCTTGCTCAAGGCCACACAGCTAGTTAATTAGTAAGACCGGATTTGAACCCAGGTACTCCTGACTCCAGGGCCGGTGCTTTATCCACTTCGCCACCTAGCCGCCCCATTACTCTATTTCTTAATCAGTACCAGGCAGTTTTGATGACTGCTACTTTATAGTATAGTTTTAGATACAGTAAAGCTAGGCCACCTTCCTTTATATATTTTTTCTCATCAAGTCCCTTTCCTATTCTTGCCTTTTTGTTGTTCTAGATGAATTTTGTTAGTATCGTTTCTAGCTCTGTAAAGCAGTTATTTGGTAGTTTGGTATGGCACTGAATAAGTAGTTGAATTTGGGTAGAATTGTCATTTTTTATATTAGAAGAATTCCATTTTTAGAGGACTAATCTCTGTTGTCAAATCATTTCAATGCTGAAGGACCTAGAATGTGAGACTTGGAAGGAACTTTAAAGTCTGCTTCTCATCCATCCTCCTCATTTTATGCATAAGGAAATAGGGACTCCAAGTCCATTCATAATTCTGTTCCCTATCTTCCCTATCATTTCTATGCATCACCATCCTTCTCCCACCAGAACAGATCCAAGGATGTGGATCCAAACCTGTGCTTGGTTTAAACAATATGCAAGTAGTATTCATGATTCTTTAGATTCCTTTTAGTGGATGATATGGATGCTACAGGGAAGGGTCACCAAGATCTAAAAATTTTACCTGACTCAATATAAGGTCCAAGAGCCAGAAAAATCACTCCAGGTCTGCTGAAAGAAAATTAAAGATCAAATCCTTGGCTTAGAATTTTCTCCTTTCTGCAAAGAAAATCATGAGGATCAGCAACAAAGAAGATGCCAGACAACTTTTCCTTCAGTAATTGCCAGTTCTGTATCCTTTTCTTCTCATTTCAGAAGACAGGATCATTTTCCTTTTTTAGGGAAACAGAAGAAAGAAAAAAGAATTTATTGATTTTGTTGCTTTTGTTTCCATATAGGACCATTCGTTTCCATATAGGACCATTTCCATATAGACCTGGTTTGTTGATTTTGTAGTCATTTTCAACAAAATAAGATTCTCTTCGATGATAGAAAGTCCAGACTGAATTTTAAACCCATTTTTTTTATTAAAAGAAAGATTTTATTTATTTAGAATTTTACAATTTTTCCCCTAATCTTGCTTCCCCCCCCCAGAAGGTAGTCTGTTAGTCTTTACATTGTTTACATGGTATACATTGATCTAAGTTGAACGTGATGAGAGAGAAATCATATCCTTAAGTCGGAAAAATAAAGTATAAGAGATAGCAAAATTACATAATAAGACAGTTTTTTTAAAATTAAAGGTAATAGTCTTTGGTCTTTATTCAAACTCCACAATTCTTTCTCTGGATACAGATGGTATTCTACATCACAGATACCCCAAAATTGTGCCTGATTGTTGCATTGTTGGAATGAGCAAGTCCATTAAGGTTGATCATCACCCCAATGTTCTTTTGGTTCTGCTCATCTTGCTCAGCATCAGTTTATGCAAATCCTTCCAGGCTCCCCTGAATTCCCATATAGAACAATAGTGTTCCATCACATACATAACCACAGTTTGCTAAGACATTCCCCAATTGAAGGACATTCACTTAATTTCCAATTCTTTGCCACCACAAACAGGGCTGCTATGAATATTTTTGTACAAGTGATGTTTTTACCCTTTTTCATCATCTCTTCAGGGTATAGACCCAGGAGTGGTATTGCTGGGTCAAAAGGTATACACATTTTTATTGTCCTTTGGGCTTAATTCCAAATTGCTCTCCAGAAAGGTTGGATGAGTTCACAGCTCCACTCACAATGTATTAGTGTCTCAAATTTCCCCACATCCCTTCCAACATTGATCATTGTCCTTTCTGGTGATATTGGTCAGTCTGAGAGGTGTGAGGTGATACCTCAGAGATGATAAGTCCCATTTTTAATGTGGATTTTAAGTTTATGTCCTCAGTTATGATCCTACTTTTTCATGTTTGAAAATTTGTTGTCCATAATTTGTTGATTATGGGGAGTCTCACCTCAACAAACAAGTATTTGAATACTTGCAAAGTAAATATTAAGAAAACTATAAATGTTGAATTCAGCACTTTTCTCTTACAGTTTTACCTACTCTATTTCAAAGGAAACCTAACTGACATCTCTTTTCATTATAAAAAGAATTTTTGACAGATTATTTTATATATAAACTTCTTGAGGGCATATACTATTTCATTTTTGTCTTTGTATTCTCCGTACCTAACAGTGGGTTCAAAGCAAGCATTTAATCAGTGATTATTGGATAAATAAGTTAATAAATGGATAACAAAAAGCACTAAAATTCCTCCCATTATTATTGGGTTTTAGATATATGTATTAATGTACATGTGTGTATGTACATATATATATATATATATATATATAGATAGATAGATATATCCATATCTATCTATCTATATCTATCTATCTATCTATCTATCTATCTATCTATCTATCTATCTATCTATCTATCTATAGAGATCCATATCTAGCTAGCTAGTTAGCCAGCTATCATTTTTTTACCTTGGGAAATCTGAGAATTTGTCAAAACTCACAACTCAATCATCATTAAATAACCAGAAGAACAACCCTTTAGATTCATCTTAGACAACTGGAAGAAAACTACAAAACTAAATATTAATTTGGTTTTTAATAGGTAGAGAAAAAAGAAATTTTGTTTTCATTATAAACTGAGCCCTAAAATTTGGTCATAAGAATGACAAATGAGCTTTTGGAGTTTTGTGTGTTAAGATCCTTTTTCAACATACTACTTTTTTTGAATAGTAACTTGTTTTAAGGGTGGAATTAGGAGATTCTTGGGAACAAAGTCTTCCAACTATGAGAATAGAAACTGAAAATTGGCAAATTTATGGCTTGTACTTTTCAAAACACATATGTATTATTAGAATACAACTTGATATGTTTAGAAATTAGTTGGGATAGGCAGTAAGCTGTACTGTGAACTGTTTATTCTACACACAGTTCTGCATTCATGCATGCCCACACAGACAGACCATTGCATATATTCTGTACCCTGCTCATCTCTATGAACAGTGATTCTGTACAAAGGTGGTTTTATATTCTTTCAAGTGAATGTACCAAGCAATATTATGGTTCCTTTTCTAGCAATTCACTGGAAATTAGATCTGCAAACTTATGAGGGTCAGTAACCTTTTATAACCTTTATCTCCCATTTCTCCCAGGTAGACTTCTGAACTTGAGAAGAATTTGGAATTGAAATCATTTTGATTATTGTCTCTGTTGGCTAGTATTTTTTCTTTAATTTTTTTCTTTTGCCTCTTTGAAAAAGAAGAATAAAGATGCTTAAGGGACTAGGTAAAGTGAAAGATTACAAGTAGTATAATTCAGTTGGATATGATGGTACTCAGACCCCAAGATACTTTATATCAAAAATAAAAACCAGGTGGCAAGATTTCTGCATTATGGGGATAAGTCTGAAAATTTACCTCAAGCATTTGCATATTGAGGTTTGGGAGAGGACCAAAATTGGAGTCCCTCTTGCTTCATACGATTCCCTGCCCACAAAAGAGCTTGTGCAAAACGAACCCTATAATTCAACACAGGCTGAATGCTGACCAAACTCTCCAAAATGTTAAATAAAAATGAATATCTTGGGTATGGGGGAAAGGAGGATTATCCTCTCCAAAATGCTTGGAATAGAGCCTAAGAAAATCAGTTGAGAAAGCCAAAACCTCATCTCCAGGGTCGGTGCCCAACACTTTCTGATGTGGAAGAAAATGAAGTCAGTTCTATTAAAGAGCCTTCAGTGTTCATACCGATTTCTCCTCAATGTGGGGATGTTAAACTAATATTTATTGCCCAGCTACAGGGCCTCAGGAATCTGAAAATGTTTTCACCTCCACTGGGATAAGTTATAGGCTTTTCCTGAATGCCAATTTTCCCCTGTTTGGAGCAGTGCTGTGAGAGAATGGCATGTCCTGACTGAAAATGAACTGTTCTGAGAGTGAACAGAAAATGATCTCTTCAGAGGGAGCTGAAGCTAGCTGCTCTGAGGCCTGGACATTAGTGACCTGAAGAGGCAGCAACCTCTGCCGTGGCCAGGTTATCAATGAGGGGAAGACTACGTAATTAGCCCCTTTCTGGGGAATTTTCTACCTTTTCCCCAGCAGCCTCTCCATCTTCCACCCCACTCTCCAAAAGGTACTGTCTCAGAAAAATGTTAAGCTGTCTTGAGCTCTTGAAATATTGTCTTCTCATGATAGAATAAAAGCTACTTGAGGGTAGAGGTTGATTTTTTTTTTCTATCCCACAGAGCCTGGTACAAACATTTAATAAGTCTTAAAAAATCTCTCTCTCTCTCTCTCTCTCTCTCTCTCTCTCTCTCTCTCTCTCTCTCTCTCTGTCTCTCTCTCTCTCTCTCTCTCTCTCTCTCTCTCTCTCTTTCTCTCTCTCTCTCTCTCTCTCTCTCTCTCTCTCTCTGTCTGTCTCTCTGTCTCTATATCATTCTGTCTCTCTCCTCCTCTTTTGAAGTTTGTATCTCTGTTTCTCTACCCTATCTCTTTTTCTTTCTACCCATCTCTCCCTTTCTGTCTCTCCATCCCTTTCTTTCTATGTCTGTCTGTCTTTCTTTCTGAACTATTTCTCTTTCTCTCCCTTATTGTTTTATGCTTCTGCTGAGGGTTTGGCAATGCTGGAGTAATGAAACTGGCTCTGCTCTCTGGAGATTTGGTGGTAAGCTGAATCTGGCTGCATCTTAGAAAAAATTGTGGTCACCTAACTCCTGCTGATTAGGTGATTCCCTGATGGAATAGTGGTGGTGGTGGAAGTAGAAATACTAATTATATGGAGGACCACAGGAATCTATTCAACTGTCCTACACTTTTAAATTGTAAGAATCCCCCAGTTCCCTACTTACCACAATCCCTCTGACATTACTTTCAAAACAAAAAAATCCTAGTATCACAGGACTCCTAAGGGCCTTGATGGGTCACAAAGTACATCCCATTGGTTTGATCAGAATTGAAAGATGACTATACCAGAAAGATTTTGTTACCTACTGAATTGCTAAAAATCCCTAAAAGACATTGTATTACTTCTCTCATGCAATATATTCAAATATTTCATAGCCCTTACAACTAATTTAAAATAATAGCATCTGGCTTTCTAAACTGCTATCATATTTGCAAAGCACTTTGTACACATTGTTTTGTTTAAACCTCACAATAACCCTTTTAGAGCAGTACCACAACTGTTATTTCACCTATTTTATAAATGAGGAAACTGTATTTCAGAGAGGTTCAGTAGCTTGCTCATAGTCAAACAGTTACTAAATATGCAGGTAGGATTTGAATCCAGGTCTTCCTGACTCCAGACCCAAAACTCCCTCTTTTTAACAAAATGCTGCTGCTACAGCAGTTTCTTGAGTCCCATCAAATTGTTTTAAAATATTTTGATAAGTGGTTTTCAATACAACTGCTTTCTTTTGTAATGCCACACACACAAATACACACACACACACACACACACACAGACTTTATAGCTTTCGCTTTTAAAGATATTATTCTGTGAAGTCTATTGGTTTTACCATTTTGACAAATGGGTTTATGGTGCAAAAAAAGTCCAGAGATTTTCTCTAGAGGTTGAATGGAGAAGTGCAGAGGTGTTAAACATATCTCAGGGGGCCATATTTACTTATTTATTTACTTATTTATTCATTCATTCATTTATTTATTTGCTTACTTTTTATTTTTATTTTTAGGTTTTTGCAAGGCAAATGGGGTTTAAGTGGCTTGTCTAAGGACACACAGCTAGGTAATTATTAAGTGTCTGAGACCAGATTTGAACCCAGGTACTCCTGACTCCAGGGCTGGTGCTTTATCCACTGGGCCACCTAGCTGCCCCTAAGGGGCCATATTTAGCTAAAAACACTCTTGAGTGTTGCCTAAGTTAGATGAAAGTGTATTCAGGAAATATTTAACAGAATAAATAAAAATATAATAAAAATTGATAATATTAAAAATTTAAAACTTAGCCAATGTGTGGTCTGCAGGAATCCTCATGTACAGTTAGTTGGTACCTATTTTCAATTGAGTTTGACACTATTGGTATAATAGAGAGAATACAGCTCTTACAGTCAAGAAGACCTAAGCTCGAATCCTGCTTCAGACAGCTACAAGCAAACTTTGGAAAGTCACTTATTTCTCCATAGAACTTAGTTTCTTCATCTGTAAAATGAATGAGTTGGACTAGATACCCCTAAAGATTAATTTTAGCACCATATCTATCATCTTATGACTCTGTGACTATTTGAGAATCTATCATCAAGCCTTTATTAAGTACCTACATGTACAAAGACTATTCTCCATGGTGAGACTATAAAACCAAAAATCAAGCAGTTCTTACCCTCAAGGAACTCACAATCTAAAACTTCATTTAATATATATGGGGGTAACTAGGGGGTATTTGCCAACAGGATTTTTTTATTTTATTTTTAGTTTTTTAGTTTTTTTTCAAGGCAAATGGGGTTAAGTGGCTTGCCCAAGCCACGCAGCTAGATAATTATTAAGTGTTTGAGGTCAGATTGGAACTCAGGTACTCCTGACTCCAGGGCCGGTGCTCTCTCCATTGTGCTACCTAGCTGCCCACCTAACAGGATTTTTTAAAGAATTTTTTTTTTTTAAGAATTAAAATTCACATAAAAGTTAGAAATTCAACATAGGTACTATATGTGAGAGACAATCTGCCATAGTACAGGGCTGTCCTTGGAATCAAGAAAACCTAGTTTAAGGTCTTGTCACTTGCACATACTGAGTGTGAAAGAATTAAGTTAGTCACTTAAACTCTCAATGTCCTAGGCAACACTAAATCTGAGAATTATGGAGGAATTGCTAATCTGTTTCAACAGTCTTTAAACTCATAAAATCACAGCTTACTATCAGAAAAATTGCTTAGTAGTTTTGGAGGTGCTTTTACAGTAGGTACCTTGTGGTGCAAAGATTGTATAGAAATAGATCCTAATCTTACAAAAAGCCTAATTTGGGGGGGGGGGTTGAGGTATTTCAAAAATAGATAAATTAAAAGCTCCTTGAAAAGAGGGAGAGAATATTTCCAGTCTCTGGTGATCATTACTTGGCTCATCAGTGTTAAGGGAGTTCTAGCATTTCTGTTATGAGACCTATTGAACATTTTTTAGGGCTGCTCATCCTCCTTTGATGTCTGTCACCTGACTCTCACCTGTGGCTCCAACAAGCTACAGCTATGGCCACTACAACCATCTCAGAAGATGGGATAAACCAGTTTTGAGGGTAACTGACAGCTTCAAACCTGTTGGTGAGTGGGTGAATCTACCCGAAGCATGTGATGATTTTCCCTGGTGGAATGGGTGGATGAGAACAATTCGTTTCAACGGTCATGAAGGCAGTTGAACCAGTCATTGTGGAGGTGTTTAGAGCTTGGTCAGACATTCAAGACAACAAGCTCATCGCTGCATCCTGGGCCACCACCAGTCTTTTTGACTTTTTTTGCTATTGTATTTTGATGACTGTGGAAGAGAGATTGAGGCTGAAGACTTTGTATAACTCTCCCTCACTTAAATACAATTCACCCATTAGTCAAGACATCACTTCATGATGTCTTTGGTCCTCTTTGAAAAGGAAGGGACAAACAGCAACTTCGTTATGATTGAAGGAATGGACCATCCTAATTTTCAAGGGATTAGGCAGAATCAAGAAATAAAGCTTTGCCCTTAAATTACTCTGTCTATGAAATAAGGACTAATTGAGTAGAATTGTGTTTTACCTACATGTTAGGCATCCTCTGTGTGTAAGGATTCTATTATCATGCTACATTTTCCTTCATTTAGTCAACACTTAGGTATTCTTTATGAGTAAAAAACACTGTGCTAGAAGAATAATATGTCACTGACCTTTTGTGTCAAAAAACTCATTCTGCTATATGTTTGATTTTGAAGGAAGTGTGCTATTTAATATTGCACCCAACACTTTGGTTTGTATTTCTAATCATTTATTTATCTTTTTCTTAAACCAAGTCACTCCAGGTTGGACTGCTGTTCATCACCATCATCTGTCCTGAATGAACATTCTGCCTCACCATTCAAGGACATAGTTTGGCATCACCTTCTAGTATTTCTTTTGCCCATTTGAACCACATACTCTATACAACAACTGATTGGATCTCTTTCAGTCATTTTTCCTTTGCCCAAGCCCAATCTATTGAACTAGAGGGGTAGAACTATAGATGGTACAGTGGGTAGAAGTCAGAAGGACCTGGGTTCAAAGGTGGCCTCAGTTACACTAGCTGTGTAACCTTGGGCAAGTCACTTAACTCTGATTGCCCTTATGTTCAGGGCCATTTCCAGTCATCCTGGTTTATATTTGGTCACTGAACTCATATGGCTCCAGACGAAAAAAGTGAGGCTGGTGACTTAGCACATCATCCCCTCACTCAGATCCAATTCACATGCAAGTCATGGCATCATCTCCTTTCAAGAACGAAGGACAAACACATTGAAACTGTACGAAGACTATCTTTGATATTAATTATGGAGAACTTGTAACACTAAGATCTACATGGGTGAATAACTCATTTAATTAAAAAAAGTCACATTTATGAAAACCCTTTTAAAATTGTATTTATATGACTTATTTGATTCTCACAAATCTGTGAGGTATGGCAAAAGTACTAAAGTTATTTTTTTAAATCATGTTTTGGTATGGACTTTTGATTTATTTTAGTGTAGGGAGCTTTCTATGTAATTCCAAGTAATAGTAATAGTAATTCTACTATTGAAGGACAGAACCATTTCTATAACTTACAGTTATACAGTGTCATCTGGGTCAATTATTGATTGATTGATTGATTGATAAACAGTAAATTATAGAATCACTCAGGCAGTAAGCATTTATTAAACACTTACCGTCTACCTCAGAATATGAAGAAAGACAAAAGGCAGTCCCTCCATTCTGGAGAGCAATATGGAAATATGCCCAAAGAGCAATTAAACCTATATCCAAAAGAAATCATAAAACATGGGAAAAGTCCCACATGGTCAAAAATATTTGTAGCTTTTCTTTTTTTGTAGTAGCAAAGAATTGGAAATTGAGGGTGTTGCCCATCACCTGGGGAATAACTGAACAGTAATAATATATGAAGTTATGGAGTACTATTGTTCTCTAAGAAACCATGAAAAGTCAGACTTTAGAGAAGTATGGAAAGACATGACCTGATACTGAATGGATAAAACCAAGAGAATATTGTACACATTAACAACTGTGTTAGTTTGTCATCTGTTATGGATGCAGCTCCTTTCAACTGTTCAGAGATCTAGTACAACCCTGAGAGGACCTGTTATGGATAATAACATCCATATTCAGAGGAAACAAACAAACAAACAAAAATCCTCCAAAATCACAGAATCTGAATGGATATTATGTTCACTTTTTTAAAACTTCTTTTATGTTTTTCCTTCCTATCCATGGTTT